>NW_024704769.1:2134247-2244922 GCF_018977255.1 Callorhinchus milii
TTTGGTGGGTGGGTGGGGGCAGTTTGATGGGTGGGGGGGGGGGGGGGGTTGGGATTGATGGATTGAAGGAGTGTGTCAGCCCGGCTCAGCGTGTGTATACGTGTCAGTCTGGCTCAATGGTAGCGTTGACACAGTCCGAGCTGAGGCTCGAGCTCAGCGCTGGGGGTGGGGGGGGGGGGGGGAGAGAGAGAGAGCGAGAGAGAGAGAGAGAGAGAGAGCGCCTCATTGTCGGAGACGCCTTCCTTCGGATGAGCCATTAGACCGAGGTCCCGTCTGTCCCCGTTCAGGGGGACGCTGTTCGAAAAGAGAAGAGAGTTTCTCTCCCTCTCTCCCTCTCTCTCTCTCTCTCTTATGGTGTCTCGGCCAACAAACCCCCGGATCAAACTGCTCGCTCACTCCGTGGCTGTTTGGGGGGGGGAGCGCGCAAACCGTCTGCCCCGTTTCTCCCCCCGAAATAAGACGCGCTCGGGGAGGCGCCGGGTGTATTACGGGCGTTGCAGGAGGTGTTCTGATGGGACCCGTTTCCAATCTCTATGGCGCGGTCTGTGTCTGTTCCCGTCTCTGGTCCGTTTCAAAGGTTTAATTGTATTATTTTTTAACAAAAAAAAATCTCCCAATCCCTGAAAATCCCACGGACACAGTGTGACACCCACACACTCCCAGTGTCTTGTGTAAACTGTAAGAAAATGTTTTTGGGGTCCATAGCTGAGGGCACCCAACCCCCCCCCACACCCCCACCCGCCCTCTCCCCCGCCCTCGCCCTCTCCCCCGCCCTCTCCCCCGCCCTCTCCCCCGCCCTCTCCCCCGCCCTCCACCGTGTCATAAGTATTTGTTATAATAGATAATCATAGAATTTTACAGCACAGAAGGAGGCCATTCGGCCCCTCGAGCCTGTGCCGGCTCTTTGAAGGAGCTACCGACTAATCCCACTCCCTCGCTCTTACCCCAACTAGTCCCACTCCCCCGCTCTTACCCCAACTAGTCCCCACCCCCGCTCTTACCCCAACTAGTCCCACTCCCCCACTCTTACCCCAACTAGTCCCACTCCCCTGCTCTTACCCCAACTAGTCCCACTCCCCCGCTCTTACCCCAACTAGTCCCTCTCCCCGCTCTTACCCCAACTAGTCCCACTCCCCTGCTCTTACCCCAACTAGTCCCACTCCCCCACTCTTACCCCAACTAGTCCCACTCCCCCGCTCTTACCCCAACTAGTCCCTCTCCCCCGCTCTTACCCCAACTAGTCCCACTCCCCCACTCTTACCCCAACTAGTCCCACTCCCCGCTCTTACCCCAACTAGTCCCACTCCCCCACTCTTACCCCAACTAGTCCCACTCCCCCGCTCTTACCCCAACTAGTCCCACTCCCCCGCTCTTACCCCAACTAGTCCCCACTCCCCTATTACCCCAAATTTTTTCCTTTTTGAAGTACCTGCGATTCCCTTTTGAAAGCTATTTTTTTGTGTCTAAAATTTGTTTTGACAGAATGTTTTAGCAAACATTTTCCTGCAGTCCACCAGATCCCAGCGCTAGGGGAGCCCCCCGCCCGGAGACACGCACACGCGGCGGGAGGTCCCGGGGAACTCCGTGAGGGACCCCTTTCGTCTGTTCCGGCGTTCAGCGGAGCGACGTCACGCAAACTCCCAGCGTCCAGACCGCAACACGGGCGTGCCCGCCAGCGTGAGTGTCCGTGCTGCATTACGCGTGCGCGCGTATACCTGCATGATCCCGCGCGTGCAAGTCTGCGTGCACGGGTGCCTCCATACGCACAGACGCGTGTGCGCGTGCTCAGGTTTGTGCCAATATGCAAGCGTGTACACATGTGGATGTACGTGTGTGCGTGAGCGCGCACAGACCTTTGGAAAAGACGTCACGCTGAAAGCAGGACTGTCCTGCCCCAGGATGGAGAGGAGGGGGGGGGTGGGGGGGGGGGGGGGGGTGGGAGTTACCTTGTGAATTTTCCAAAGATTTGGAGAAAGCGGGATAAAATTCCTGGACATTCCGGGCGGATTCCCTCGGATCCGAACTCCGCTGCGTTCAGTTCGCGTGTCTTTCTTTGTCTCCGAATCAGCCGACGTAGAGCGGCAGTATATTTTTTATGAGGAAAGGCGTTAAAATTGTAATGAATTGTAAAATACAGGATTGCCTTCAGTTTCGACATTGCTTCACGGTGGACTCAATTAACCACATGTAGAATAAACGCACCGTCCTCCGCTAACGGGTTACGGGTATAATAGTAATAATCCTGGATTTAATACAGCGCCTCATCACGTCTTCCGAGACGTCTGAAAGGAGACACACTATAAAGCGAATTTGACTGTATATTTTGCGGGCGAAACCGTGCAGCCCATCGCGCACAGCAGCGTCCCGTTCCCCCCCCCCCCCCCCCCCACCCCGCGAAGAGTCGTGGATTGAGCAGACGAATTTGGTTTCGAATGGATTATTATCCCCGGAAAAGCGATCCGCCGATCGACTAAGAACCGGGTTCCTGCTCACTGCTGGTAAACAGGCGTGTGCGTGTGCGCGCGCGCGTGCGGAAACTTGTCCAATGTCTCGCCCCGATCTGACCCGCCCGGGAATCGAACCCGGGTCTACCACCGCTAACCACCGAGCTCCAGGGAGATCGGAGGGTGCGCCGCTTCGTCATTAAAAACTCGTAAACCATTTCTGGGCGGGAGATTTTTTTTTCCCCCTCCCAAGTTTTATTTGAAATTCATGATTATTTTGAGAGCAGTGCTGGGGTTGGAGGCATCATTGGCCTCTCACGTTTACAAAAGGCGACGCACGATTCATAGACTCTTTAAAAACTCAACTTTTGCCACGGAGACGGCAAGGAAATATGGTACAAAAAGGTCCGCAACCACAGTTTGCAACCACGAACTTGAATCTCACGGCTCGTTTTACGTACGCCAACAAAATAATAAATCCGAGCGTTTGATGTAGCGTTCTGTCATGTTGTCGAGACGTCTCGACGTAAGAAAGAGGTGGTTTAGGTCGAGGGGCTCAGGGGTGAGGTGTGATGGGGAAGGTGAGGAAGTCCTGGTTCCTCGGAGCTCAACTGGTAACCCAATATCGGAATCGACCCCCCCAACCCCCCCCCCCTTTCTGTAACAGTCTCGAGCCCCCGGTTCCTGAGCCGGGAGGGGCCGCGGTGTCCCAGGGCACTCGCTGCTGATGGCAGCACAGCCCGGCCCGGCTCATCGGCAGGACCTGGAAGGGCCGACCAGTCACTGGGGGCCGGGAATCCTCCCCCTCAGCTCCTGGTAACCCCACAGCCAAAGCCCTAACTAACGGGGAGGGGGGTCCGAGCCGGACAAGCAGCGGGAAAGCTCGGCCAGACAGCGACATCAATGGCCGGAGCTGTGTGTGGGTTTAGATGGTTAGACTCCAGCAGTTACCCCAACGCACACTCTGGGGCTCTCCCAAAACCTGGTCAATCTGCGTGGAAATGGATGATCTCTCACCCAACCATCTGATGTGCAGAGCAAAGATGAACAGGAGGGCGGGAGGGAGAGCGTCAGACATTCCCCTCACGGGATCCAGATGTGTTTCTCTGTGTGTCACGAGGCTGGTGACAACACGCGCTCAGTCGCTGGTAGATTGTCAGATATGGACCTTAGTGATACCTCTCCCCCCGGCCCAAAGAAAAGCCGCCCTGAGAGAGGGAGGGAGGGAGGGAGAGAGTCAAGACAGCATCCAGTGTTCCAAACAAGAGAGAGAGAGAGAGAGACCAAGAGAGAGAAATACAGACAGACAGACAGATAGACAGACAGAGAATGAACGAGAGAGACAGAGAGGGAGGGAGATAAAGACAGACAGACAGACAGAGAGAGAGAGAGAGTCACAGTACTGTTTCACGTTGTAAAGTTGTCATTCTTTTTAACGATGGAACGACGAGGCAGCAAAGGTAGAATTTGTTCAGGGGGGAAAAAAGATTTTTTTGTAAAGAAAAAGGGCTAAATAAATGGTGGGCGAGTGTGTGTATTGGGTGTGTTTGGAAAGGTGTGTGTGTATGGGGGGGGCTGGGTGGGTGTGGGCGAATATCTGTGTGGGTGTGTGTGTGGGTGTACGGTTGAGTGTATATATGGTTGTATAGGCGGGTGGGTGTGTGAGTGTGTGTGAGGGTGTGTGTGGTTGGGTGTGTGTGAGGGTGTGTGTGTGGTTCAGTGTGTGTGAGGGAGTGTGTGTGTGAGGGTGTGTGTGTGAGGGTGTGTGTGTGTGTGAGGGTGTGTGTGTGAGGGTGTGTGTGTGTGTGAGGGTGTGTGTGTGAGGGTGTGTGTGTGAGGGTGTGTGTGTGAGGGTGTGTGTGTGGTTCAGTGTGTGTGAGGGAGTGTGTGTGTGTGAGGGAGTGTGTGTGAGGGAGTGTGTGTGTGAGGGTGTGTGTGTGAGGGTGTGTGTGTGAGGGTGTGTGTGTGAGGGTGTGTGTGTGAGTGTGTGTGAGGGTGTGTGTGTGTGTGAGGGAGTGTGTGTGTGAGGGTGTGTGTGTGTGAGGGTGTGTGTGTGAGGGTGTGTTGTGTCTCAACTGACTCAACAGTGACAGCGGACTGGGCTGACTCTGCCGGTTAGTGTTCGCCGTTGTGGTGTCTGGCTCTGAAAACGGATCATCGGACAAATCCGGGTGACACCGGGGTTGGTGATGGTGGTGGTGGTGGTGGTGGGGGGGGGGAGGTCAGAACATTCCGGACCGGATGGAGCTGCGGAGCTGGTCAGTAGAAGCGCTTCCTGCTCTGTTCCTGCCATTTCTGGTAGCTGATGATCCCGATCACCACTGCGATCACCGCCCCCACCAGACACATCAGCATCACGGCAAAGAGAGCCAGGCCGCTCATGGGCTCCGGGAGGGCATCTGGGAAGGGAGAGAGAGAAGGAACGTGACTGTGCGGAGTCCCAAGAGGCAGCCCAGAGGCAAGTGCTCTAACCAATGTCCCTCCTCGTAGCGCCTCAAGAGTGTTGGCTAGCAGGGAGAAAAGGTGGGGAGGGGGACATGGAGAGTGGGTGGGGGGGGGGGTGTCCCTGCTCGGAGACGGTCTGGGGGGGCTTGGGAGGGGAGTGGTGAGGCGCGGGAAGGTGGGAGAGTCGAGGCTGCTCACCTTCATGTGGGTCAAAGTTGTCCACGCTGGGGGTCAACACCTCCTCTTCCTCGCCGTCCCCCTCCCCGGCAAGTGCTCTCCCTCCTCCATCAGCTGGTACAGCTTCAGGGACACGATATCGTGGTTATCTGCAGGACACACACAGGAAGAAGAGCACGTCAGCACTTGAGCTCAGCCGCTCGCTCGTCTCCGAGTCAGGAGCTTTGTTGGGTTCGAGTCCACAACTCGGGGACCCAACCCCCAAGTCCTTCTGATTTCAGCTCCGGAATCGTCCGATTTGGCCCCGTATCTGAGTTACTTCACTCCCCCACCACCCACCCATTGGTTTGACTTCACCCCCTCCCTCCCCCGATACGTTCAACCAAGGTCCCGTCTGCCTGTCGCTACACCTTGACACAGCGTTGGGGTGGGGGGGGGTGGGGAGAGAGAGAGGGAGAGCACAGCGCATTGTCAAAAGAAAATAAATTGCAGAGTCAAAGAAAGGTAAGACATTAGAGGTGACGCACCCGTGAGGTCTCCGGTGGCTGATGAGGCCCCAAAGTAATATCGGAGTGGGAGCCTCACCCCAGGGACGTCGATACAGTCTCTCCACTCGTTCTTTCCGTCAATGTCAATCATCACCTGGAGGGGAGAGGGAGGGGAGGGGAGAGAGAGAGGAGCGGATGGGAGAGGAGGGCAGAAGAGTGGAGGAGAGGAAGAGACCGAGGAGATGAGAGCGAGGGGAGGAGAGGAAGGAGAGAGAGGAGTGGATGGGAGAGGAGGGCAGAAGAGTGGAGGAGAGGGAAGAGACGAGGAGATGAGATGCAATGTGACCAGGGTTTGGGCTCAACATACCCTGTTGTCGTGTTTGTTGTTGGGACCTGAACTCCAGCCGAGTACACAGAAAAGCCGAGCTAAGCGCGGTTCAGGGCAAAAACAGGGAGAGGGATTGTCCTCCTTAGAGCAAAGGATTCACGTTGTCCAGACTGAGGTGGATGGATGTTTGTGAGGTCGGGGGATCAAGTGATATGGGGGCAAAGGCTGGTAATTGGACTTGAGGTACAGATCAGCCGTGATCTAATAGAATGACGGAACAGGCTCGAGGGGATGAGATTTCCGTGTGTGTCAGACACCCGGCCGTCAAAAAAAAACGTAGATACAGCGTACGCAGATAACCGCGACCTGCACCAGTGCAACACCGCCACACAACAGCATGACAGGCGGTGATTGAGGAAGCCTGGGGTGTGAAGAATTGGGCAGAGGAAGGGCAGTCTTGTGCGAGCTCACCTTCTCACCTGTTTCACTGTCTCAGCTCAGCTTTCCAAGCAATGTCTGATGTATTTATAATGTTAATCCTCGCATTCGATCAAGCGCTTGAAACATCAATACGTCACAAAGCATCTCACAGGGAATGACTGGTGAGTGTTTGTTTTTTCCATCTGTCTACGGACTAGCAATGTGCCCCCAGCAACGTCAGCATTGCTGTATTATTGTTACCACTCCGGTGATGGGACCCCAACAATCCGGCCCCCAAACACACACCCCTCAATGACTTTAGCGCAGGGGGAAGGACGCTGCATCCCCTCGAGCCTGTTCCGTCATTCTATTAGATCACGGCTGATCTGTACCTCAAGTCCAATTACCAGCCTTTGCCCCCATATCACTTGATCCCCCGACCTCACAAACATCCATCCACCTCAGTCTGGACAACGTGAATCCTTTGCTCTAAGGAGGACAATCCCTCTCCCTGTTTTTGCCCTGAACCGCGCTTAGCTCGGCTTTTCTGTGTACTCGGCTGGAGTTCAGGTCCCAACAACAAACACGACAACAGGGTATGTTGAGCCCAAACCCTGGTCACATTGCATCTCATCTCCTCGGTCTCTTCCCTCTCCTCCACTCTTCTGCCCTCCTCTCCCATCCACTCCTCTCTCTCCTTCCTCTCCCTCCCCTCGCTCTCATCTCCTCGGTCTCTTCCCTCTCCTCCACTCTTCTGCCCTCCTCTCCCATCCGCTCCTCTCTCTCTCCCCTCCCCTCCCTCTCTCCCCTCCAGGTGATGATTGACATTGACGGAAAGAACGAGTGGAGAGACTGTATCGACGTCCCTGGGGTGAGGCTCCCACTCCGATATTACTTTGGGGCCTCATCAGCCACCGGAGACCTCACGGGTGCGTCACCTCTAATGTCTTACCTTTCTTTGACTCTGCAATTTATTTTCTTTTGACAATGCGCTGTGCTCTCCCTCTCTCTCTCCCCACCCCCCCCCCCACCCCAACGCTGTGTCAAGGTGTAGCGACAGGCAGACGGGACCTTGGTTGAACGTATCGGGGGAGGGAGGGGGTGAAGTCAAACCAATGGGTGGGTGGGGGGGGAGTGAAGTAACTCAGATACGGGGCCAAATCGGACGATTCCGGAGCTGAAATCAGAAGGACTTGGGGGTTGGGTCCCCGAGTTGTGGACTCGAACCCAACAAAGCTCCTGACTCGGAGACGAGCGAGCGGCTGAGCTCAAGTGCTGACGTGCTCTTCTTCCTGTGTGTGTCCTGCAGATAACCACGATATCGTGTCCCTGAAGCTGTACCAGCTGATGGAGGAGGGAGAGCACTTGCCGGGGGAGGGGGACGGCGAGGAAGAGGAGGTGTTGACCCCCAGCGTGGACAACTTTGACCCACATGAAGGTGAGCAGCCTCGACTCTCCCACCTTCCCGCGCCTCCCCACTCCCCTCCCAAGCCCCCCCAGACCGTCTCCGAGCAGGGACACCCCCCCCCCCCACCCACCCTCCATGTCCCCCTCCCCACCTTTTCTCCCTGCTAGCCAACACTCTTGAGGCGCTACGAGGAGGGACATTGGTTAGAGCACTTGCCTCTGGGCTGCCTCTTGGGACTCCGCACAGTCACGTTCCTTCTCTCTCTCCCTTCCCAGATGCCCTCCCGGAGCCCATGAGCGGCCTGGCTCTCTTTGCCGTGATGCTGATGTGTCTGGTGGGGGCGGTGATCGCAGTGGTGATCGGGATCATCAGCTACCAGAAATGGCAGGAACAGAGCAGGAAGCGCTTCTACTGACCAGCTCCGCAGCTCCATCCGGTCCGGAATGTTCTGACCTCCCCCCCCCCCCCACCACCACCACCACCATCACCAACCCCGGTGTCACCCGGATTTGTCCGATGATCCGTTTTCAGAGCCAGACACCGCAACGGCGAACACAGTGACCGGCAGAGTCAGCCCAGTCCGCTGTCACTGTTGAGTCAGTTGAGACACAACACACCCTCACACACACACCCTCACACACACACACCCTCACACACACTCCCTCACACACACTGAACCACACACACACCCTCACACACACACACCCTCACACACACACCCTCACACACACTCCCTCACACACACACACTCCCTCACACACACTGAACCACACACACACCCTCACACACACACCCTCACACACACACCCTCACACACACACCCTCACACACACACACACCCTCACACACACACCCTCACACACACACACCCTCACACACACACCCTCACACACACACTCCCTCACACACACTGAACCACACACACACCCTCACACACACCCAACCACACACACCCTCACACACACTCACACACCCACCCGCCTATACAACCATATATACACTCAACCGTACACCCACACACACACCCACACAGATATTCGCCCACACCCACCCAGCCCCCCCCATACACACACACCTTTCCAAACACACCCAATACACACACTCGCCCACCATTTATTTAGCCCTTTTTCTTTACAAAAAATCTTTTTTCCCCCCTGAACAAATTCTACCTTTGCTGCCTCGTCGTTCCATCGTTAAAAAGAATGACAACTTTACAACGTGAAACAGTACTGTGACTCTCTCTCTCTGTCTGTCTGTCTGTCTTTATCTCCCTCCCTCTCTGTCTCTCTCGTTCATTCTCTGTCTGTCTATCTGTCTGTCTGTCTGTATTTCTCTCTCTTGGTCTCTCTCTCTCTCTTGTTTGGAACACTGGATGCTGTCTTGACTCTCTCCCTCCCTCCCTCCCTCTCTCAGGGCGGCTTTTCTTTGGGCCGGGGGGAGAGGTATCACTAAGGTCCATATCTGACAATCTACCAGCGACTGAGCGCGTGTTGTCACCAGCCTCGTGACACACAGAGAAACACATCTGGATCCCGTGAGGGGAATGTCTGACGCTCTCCCTCCCGCCCTCCTGTTCATCTTTGCTCTGCACATCAGATGGTTGGGTGAGAGATCATCCATTTCCACGCAGATTGACCAGGTTTTGGGAGAGCCCCAGAGTGTGCGTTGGGGTAACTGCTGGAGTCTAACCATCTAAACCCACACACAGCTCCGGCCATTGATGTCGCTGTCTGGCCGAGCTTTCCCGCTGCTTGTCCGGCTCGGACCCCCCTCCCCGTTAGTTAGGGCTTTGGCTGTGGGGTTACCAGGAGCTGAGGGGGAGGATTCCCGGCCCCCAGTGACTGGTCGGCCCTTCCAGGTCCTGCCGATGAGCCGGGCCGGGCTGTGCTGCCATCAGCAGCGAGTGCCCTGGGACACCGCGGCCCCTCCCGGCTCAGGAACCGGGGGCTCGAGACTGTTACAGAAAGGGGGGGGGGGTTGGGGGGGTCGATTCCGATATTGGGTTACCAGTTGAGCTCCGAGGAACCAGGACTTCCTCACCTTCCCCATCACACCTCACCCCTGAGCCCCTCGACCTAAACCACCTCTTTCTTACGTCGAGACGTCTCGACAACATGACAGAACGCTACATCAAACGCTCGGATTTATTATTTTGTTGGCGTACGTAAAACGAGCCGTGAGATTCAAGTTCGTGGTTGCAAACTGTGGTTGCGGACCTTTTTGTACCATATTTCCTTGCCGTCTCCGTGGCAAAAGTTGAGTTTTTAAAGAGTCTATGAATCGTGCGTCGCCTTTTGTAAACGTGAGAGGCCAATGATGCCTCCAACCCCAGCACTGCTCTCAAAATAATCATGAATTTCAAATAAAACTTGGGAGGGGGAAAAAAAAATCTCCCGCCCAGAAATGGTTTACGAGTTTTTAATGACGAAGCGGCGCACCCTCCGATCTCCCTGGAGCTCGGTGGTTAGCGGTGGTAGACCCGGGTTCGATTCCCGGGCGGGTCAGATCGGGGCGAGACATTGGACAAGTTTCCGCACGCGCGCGCGCACACGCACACGCCTGTTTACCAGCAGTGAGCAGGAACCCGGTTCTTAGTCGATCGGCGGATCGCTTTTCCGGGGATAATAATCCATTCGAAACCAAATTCGTCTGCTCAATCCACGACTCTTCGCGGGGGGTGGGTGGGGGGGGGGGGGGAACGGGACGCTGCTGTGCGCGATGGGCTGCCGCGTTTCGCCCGCAAAATATACAGTCGAATTCGCTGTACAGTGTGTCTCCTTTCAGACGTCTCGGAAGACGTGATGAGGCGCTGTATTAAATCCAGGATTATTACTATTATACCCGTAACCCGTTAGCGGAGGACGGTGCGTTTATTCTACATGTGGTTAATTGAGTCCACCGTGAAGCAATGTCGAAACTGAAGGCAATCCTGTATTTTACAATTCATTACAATTTTAACGCCTTTCCTCATAAAAAATATACTGCCGCTCTACGTCGGCTGATTCGGAGACAAAGAAAGACACGCGAACTGAACGCAGCGGAGTTCGGATCCGAGGGAATCCGCCCGGAATGTCCAGGAATTTTATCCCGCTTTCTCCAAATCTTTGGAAAATTCACAAGGTAACTCCCACCCCCCCCCCCCCCCCCCCCACCCACCCCCTCTCCCATCCTGGGGCAGGACAGTCCTGCTTTCAGCGTGACGTCTTTTCCAAAGGTCTGTGCGCGCTCACGCACACACGTACATCCACATGTGTACACGCTTGCATATTGGCACAAACGTGAGCACACGCACGCGCACACGCGTCTGTGCGTATGGAGGCACCCGTGCACGCAGACTTGCACGCGCGGGATCATGCAGGTATACGCGCGCACGCGTAATGCAGCACGGACACTCACGCTGGCGGGCACGCCCGTGTTGCGGTCTGGACGCTGGGAGTTTGCGTGACGTCGCTCCGCTGAACGCCGGAACAGACGAAAGGGGTCCCTCACGGAGTTCCCCGGGACCTCCCGCCGCGTGTGCGTGTCTCCGGGCGGGGGGCTCCCCTAGCGCTGGGATCTGGTGGACTGCAGGAAAATGTTTGCTAAAACATTCTGTCAAAACAAATTTTAGACACAAAAAAATAGCTTTCAAAAGGGAATCGCAGGTACTTCAAAAAGGAAAAAATGTGGGGTAATAGGGGAGTGGGGACTAGTTGGGGTAATAGGGGAGTGGGGACTAGTTGGGGTAAGAGCGGGGGAGTGGGACTAGTTGGGGTAAGAGTGGGGGAGTGGGACTAGTTGGGGTAAGAGCGGGGGAGTGGGACTAGTTGGGGTAAGAGTGGGGGAGTGGGACTAGTTGGGGTAAGAGCGGGGGAGTGGGACTAGTTGGGGTAAGAGCGGGGGAGTGGGACTAGTTGGGGTAAGAGTGGGGGAGTGGGACTAGTTGGGGTAAGAGCGGGGAGTGGGACTAGTTGGGGTAAGAGCGGGGAGAGGGACTAGTTGGGGTAAGAGCGGGGGAGTGGGACTAGTTGTGGTAAGAGCAGGGGAATGGGACTGGTTGGGGTAAGAGTGGGAGGAGTGAGACTAGTTGTGGTAAGAGCAGGGGGAGTGGGGACTAGTTGGGGTAAGAGCGGGGGAGTGGGACTAGTTGGGGTAAGAGCGAGGGAGTGGGATTAGTCGGTAGCTCCTTCAAAGAGCCGGCACAGGCTCGAGGGGCCGAATGGCCTCCTTCTGTGCTGTAAAATTCTATGATTATCTATTATAACAAATACTTATGACACGGTGGAGGGCGGGGGAGAGGGCGGGGGAGAGGGCGGGGGAGAGGGCGGGGGAGAGGGCGAGGGCGGGGGAGAGGGCGGGTGGGGGTGTGGGGGGGGGTTGGGTGCCCTCAGCTATGGACCCCAAAAACATTTTCTTACAGTTTACACAAGACACTGGGAGTGTGTGGGTGTCACACTGTGTCCGTGGGATTTTCAGGGATTGGGAGATTCTTTTTTGTTAAAAAATAATACAATTAAACCTTTGAAACGGACCAGAGACGGGAACAGACACAGACCGCGCCATAGAGATTGGAAACGGGTCCCATCAGAACACCTCCTGCAACGCCCGTAATACACCCGGCGCCTCCCCCGAGCGCGTCTTATTTCGGGGGGAGAAACGGGGCAGACGGTTTGCGCGCTCCCCCCCCCAAACAGCCACGGAGTGAGCGAGCAGTTTGATCCGGGGGTTTGTTGGCCGAGACACCATAAGAGAGAGAGAGAGAGAGGGAGAGAGGGAGAGAAACTCTCTTCTCTTTTCGAACAGCGTCCCCCTGAACGGGGACAGACGGGACCTCGGTCTAATGGCTCATCCGAAGGAAGGCGTCTCCGACAATGAGGCGCTCTCTCTCTCTCTCTCTCTCTCGCTCTCTCTCTCTCTCCCCCCCCCCCCCCCCCCCCACCCCCAGCGCTGAGCTCGAGCCTCAGCTCGGACTATGTGTGGGATTCCAAGTCCCACCATGTGGGGGTTTGAACCCACAATCTCCTGCCTCAGAGGCGAGAGAGAGAGTGAGAGAGTGAGAGAGAGAGAGCGCTACCATTGAGCCAGACTGACACGTATACACACGCTGAGCCGGGCTGACACACTCCTTCAATCCATCAATCCCAACCCCCCCCCCCCCCCCACCCATCAAACTGCCCCCCACCCACCCACCAAACTGCCCCCCACCCACCCACCAAACTGCCCCCCACCCACCCACCAAACTGCCCCCCAGCACAGTATCGAGCTGCTTGTAATGACCATCCTCTCTTCCTCCCTCCCCTGTCCCCCACCCCCCACGCCTGTGCCCCCCACCCCACCACTCTGTCTCCCCTTGCACCCCATGCCTCTCTCCCCCCCACCCCCCAAGTGTTTCCCCCTCCGCTCCAGTCCCTGTCTCCCCCTCCCTCCCCTAAACACCTCTGTCTCTCCTCCCCCTCGCCACATGCCCCCCTACCCCCATCTTGGGTCTCCCCCTCCCCCACCCACGGCTCTGTCGCACACCCCCCCACCCAACCCCACTCGCCCCCCTCCCCGGCGCTGGGGCTGGTACTCACAGGGAAGGCGTAAATGAAGAGCATGATGAAGAGGAGCGGAAGGAAGATGACAAAGCCAGCGATCACCCACCACTTGTATTTCCGCCAAAATATGTGTCTCAGGACCTTCAGCGGAGACTGGAACCACAGGAAGGAGGTGTCTGGACGGCTGGAGAACAGAGAGAGTGAGAGAGAGGGAGTGAGGGAGGGAGGGAGGGAGGGGGGTAGAGTGAGAGTGAGGGAGCGTGTGTGAGAGTGGGGGAAGAGAGGGAGAAAGAGAATATGTGAGAATGATGGAAGAGGGAGTGAGGGAGTGAGTGAGTGGGGGAATGAGGGGGGAGTGAAGCGTGGGAGTGAGGGTTGGGAGTGAGTGTGTAAGAGAGGGGGTGAGTGAGTGAGTGAATGGGGGAGTGAGGGGGGGGGTGGGAGTAAGGGGTGGGAGTGAGTGTGTAAGAGAGGGGGTGAGTGAGTGAGTGAGTGAGTGAGTGAGTGAGTGAGTGAGTGAGTGAGTGAGTGAGTGAGTGAGTGAGTGAGTGAGTGTGGGGGGGTCAGACCTGTAGCCTCCGCACGTACTTTGGCTCTTCCAGTCTGGGGTTCATGTTGGGCTCGTCCCTCCCTTTCCCCGCCGGTCTCTCCTCAGCCTCACTCTCCGTCACCACCTCCAGACTCATCTCCACTTTACCCTGAAACCAACAGAGGGAGAAACGCTCATCAATCAACTTTCCCCCCCATCCCTAACCCCCCCCACAACCTCCGCACCCCCACCCCCCGCCGCCACCACCCACAGCCCCGCACCCCCTCACCCACCCCTCTTCCACACTCGCACACCCTCTCCGAGAATGTATTGGAGCATTAGCCTGGACCGTGAGGTCGGTTGGCGGTGTGGGGGGGGGCGGTCGAGGCTCATCACGTCTCAAAGCGCTTCGCAGGGCGCACCTCGGAGTGTAGTGACTGTGGGTTTGCGCGGGTCGAAGGGGGCCAAGAGGTGGAGCGGGACTGACCGCGAGCTGCCGATTGCTGTCCTTCTGCTTGACACACGGCCACCACCCCGCACGTGCTTCTGTTTGAAGATGGACACCAGCTTCTGCAGCTTCTCCGACCCGCTCTCCCCGTGGAACCTGTCCAGGGAGCAGTTCTCCGGCCACTTGGTGGGACTCCGGAACGAGTTCAGGTTCAGCTCCAACGTTCCTGTGGCGTGCAGACGACACCAGCTCTCAGCTCGGCCTCGCCTCGGCCTCAGCTCGGCTCAGCGCGGACCGAGAGAGAGAGAGCGCACGAGAGAGAGCGAGAGAGAGCGACAGAGAGCGCGAGAGACAGCGAGAGAGCGAGAGAGAGAAAGAGCACCAGAGAGAGAGAGACCCTCTTCTCTTTTCCCGACAGAGTCACAGGAGAGCTCTTCAACGTCCGCCTGAACTGGGCACCGACGGGGAGCAAGAGAGTGAGGTTTAACGTCTCTCTCTCTCTCTCCCCCACTCTCAGCGCTACGCTCCCACCCAGTCTGATAGCGAGCGAGCGAGGCTCTGCTCCCCACCCCCCCCCCCCACCCCCCACCCCCCCCCCCCCCACCCCTCGCCCCCACCCCATCACACGTACCTAGATAGTCGTCGAAAGAGAATTTGTCATTGTCCCACAGTTGGATGACTAGCACGGGGGGGATTTTCTTCTCCGTCTCGTCCAGGCTCCAAACCCGCTCCTGTGAAGCCAGAGCGAGGAGCGGGTCAGGACCGATTAACCGCAGAGTCAATCCCTGACTGTCCTCCCAATGTCCTCCCCATTCAGAAACTCTGTCACGCTCTCCCTCAATCTCTCCGCCTCGCCACCCCCCGCGCACACCCCACAGACCCCCCCTCCGCTCCCTCTCGCCACTTCTTCAAGTCCCGTCCAGAAGACCTTCCTCTTCGACCGTGCCTACGGCCACCTACCCCTGCACCCCACACCCCCGCCACCCCACACACTCCGGCTCGGAGTCAGGCTCCGCCACTGTCGAGTGCTCTGAGACACTGCCCACGAGGAGTTTGGGTCTGTGTGTCTGTGTGTGTGTGTCTATGTGTCTGGGTGTGTGTGCGTGTGTGTGTGCGTGTGTGTGTGCGTGTGTGTGTGCGTGCCGTCACCTTGCTGCTGATGACGAGAACTCTCTCCACGGCCAAATAATCGAAGGGGAAGATGAACCGCCAGTTAAAGTTGCCCTCCCCGTCCAGAGATCTGTAATGCACATCGGTCTTCTGCTTGTCTGTGGTCAGCCCAGACATCCACCTGCGCGCAACGAACCAGTAACAATAATCCCACCATCATCATCATCGCATTCACCATCCTCCTCGCATCCGAGACAACGGCAAAACTACGACAAAATGCCATTTGCCGACCGAGCCTTATCACCTCTCGAAGCTCTTCACAGGGGATACCGTGAGGCCAATTGGCTGTACGTTTTGTGGGCGAAGCCCTAATAATCCCTTTCAAAAAGAACGCTAACAAGAGTTTTGTTCGCTCAATCCGCGACTGTTTGCGGGGAGGCTGCCGCGGGCAAATCGGCTGCCGCGTCTCGTCGCCCGCAAGACGCGCGCCGTTCGCTTGGCTTTACGGCATAAGCGCTTTGAGACGTCTCGAAGGCGCGATAAGGCGCTGTGTCGAGTGGAAGGATTATTGTAAGAACATCCCCCAAAGAGGCGTGAAGCGAGCGAGTGATTTTATCTGGGGGGTGGGGTGGGTGGGGGGCGATTGTCGACCATGACACCGAGAGAGAGAGAGAGAGGGAAGCTCCACCTCTCTTTCCCAACCGGTCAGAGTCCCCGACACGGGGCTCGGACCCACAACCTCCTGACTCGGACTTGGAGGTGAGAGTGAGTGTGACTGAGCCACGGGCTGACAAGATTTCCGTCGGTTTTCGCAGAACGCTTGTTGAAGGACAGAGAGAGAGAGAGAGAGGGGGAGAGAGGGGGAGAGGGGAGAGGGGGGGTGGCCAGGCGGGGCGCGTGCGGGGGGGAAATTGAGGTGGGGGTGGAGAGAATAAGGGTCGGGGTGGAGAGAGCCGGGGGAACAGGGCAAGAGGGGGGGAAAAGTGCAGCCACTGATGGAATCCTTACCCCTGGATGTAAATGTCACTCATTTTCTCTCCCATTATACTCTTCTCCTCCAGAATGACTTCACTCGTGTTCCAGATTATACAGCGGAGAACATACCTGGAAGAGGCCATATCACATCACATCACACGCTCTACCCCAACCCCATGCCCTGCTCTCTCTCTCTCTCTCTCTCTCTTCCCCCCATCGTGTCTCTTGGTGTCTACGAGTAATGAACCCCAGGTTCCGCAGCGAGTGGTGTCAATCGGACACGGAGCGTCACTCTCACCTCTTAGGTTTCCTGGGAGTGATGTCAAAGGGTGGGCCTGGCTGGCCAAATGCCTTTGGAAATAGGTCAACCCAGAGTTGCAGCTTACCCTGGGGGAGAAACACACGGGTAATCAGAATTTGTGAGCCCCGGACACCCAGGTACTCACTCGCTCAGATCACACCATATTGATGCGGTCGCAATCCTTCTTGAGCGCTCAGATATGGGTTTGCTCCGCCGAAGAGGCCATTCCGGTCACCTGACGGGGGGTATGGTAGGAGCTGGGGGTGGTGTGGGTGCTGGGTGGGGGCGGTAGGGTGGGCGGGGTGGGGGAATGCTGGCTCTCACCTGGTCAATCCCGGGTTGGGTTTTGTTGAACAGGGTCCTCGTCTCGACGTGTTCAGGAATCATGTTGTGTTTGTGGAGCAGATACAGCGAGAGCCTCTCCTCTGGCAGCCCCACACTCATGTAGGGAGACTTCCTCTTCTCTGAGGAACAAACAAGAACAAAATCCACAAATGCCACGTGCGAATGGCTGCCCCGTTTGGCCCACCATAACGCACAGTCACTGCACTTTACGGTAGATTCCGCGAAGCGCTTTGAGACGTCTCGAGGACGCGATGAGGCGCTGTGTGAAAGGCGAGGATTATGATTATTATCATCATCGTCGTTGTTGTTAACGTACAACCACCGACATTTACACGGAACCCTCCATCTCGCCAGGACATCTCGTAGCGCTTCGCTGACTTGTCCAACGCTTCGGGACATGAAAGGCGCTCCAATTTATTGCGGTTGTTGGCGTGCGAGATGCGATGGTCTTACCGTAATCCTCCAGAAGGTAACTCTGGTCTCCGATGCTGATCTTTTTGCCGCTGGCGTGGACCATGGGAGAGGGGTAATTCTTTACGCTGGCAAAGTTATCGAGGAGTTGTAGGGGTGTGAGCTGATCGCGCCATTGGTTTGAACCCTGCCTGAGAATCACATCAACACAATCGCTCACACTCACTCCTTTTCTAAATGTCTTTACTGTTAATATAACACGAATAATAATGATAATAATCCTCGCTTTTGACTCGGCGCCTTCTCACGTCTTCGAGACGCCTCAAAGCGCTTCACAGGATACACTTAGAGGGTATTGACTGTGTGTTTTGTGGGCGAAACGCGGCAGCCGATTGCGCACAGCAGCGTCCCCTCAAACAGCCGTGGGTTGGAGTGACCAATTTTCTTTTGGAGGGGAATCGAACCCGGGTCCTCTCACTTGCGAGGCGAGGGCTCTAACCACTGAGCTACAGGAACTCCACATGGGGGGGGATAGTCAATGGGAGGAGAGAGCAATGGGCGGGAGGGGGGGAATGGGGCCGTGGGGTGACTCACATGCAATAGGTTTGGGGGAGGCCACAGCGAGCCCCAAAACGAGACAGGAAGCGGTTCTCCAAGTCGATGACAGTCTCTCCGATCTTCTCGTCCTGACTGACCAGATCGTAGTCATAGACGGAGACTTTCAGGTCCTTGTTCAACGGGATGATGGCCGAGAGCTGGTACATCCTGGGAGGTGGGGTGGTGGGGTGGTGGTGGGGGTGGGGGTGGGGGGGGGAGCGGGTTGAATGGGGGAACGACAAGAACAACAACAACTTGCTTTTCTATATTGTAACAATAATAATAATAATCCTCTGCATTTGACACAGCGACTTATCACGTCTTCGAGACGTCTCAAAGCGCTTCACAGGTTACACCGTAAAGAGAACTGACCGTATATTTTTCTGCCCCGTTCAGGCGGACGTTAAAGAGGATACCGAGAGAGAAAGAGAGAGAGAGAGAGGAGATACTTATCGATCTCTTGCGTGTGATTGATCAATGTGATTACCTGCCGAACACGGGGTTTAACGTATTGGGAACATATCCCTCTCGATCATCCACGGTGACCTTCCCCAGCGACAGCTTAATGTAGGCATCACACTGGTGGAGAGAAGGCAAGAGCAGGTGATAGGAACATGGAAACAGGAGGAGGCCATTCAGCCCCTTGAGCCTGTTCCGCCATCACGGCTGATCTGCACCTCAACTACCCTCCTTCACCCATATCCCTTGATCCCTGACCTAACAAACATCTCTCCACCTCAGTCTGGACCATGTGAATGGATCCACAGCCATAACCCACAACCTTTGGGTGTGGGGGAGAGTAACAGATTCCCACTAACATTTGGGAGAAAAACTGTCCCTGATTTCACTCCTAAATGGCCTTGCTCTAATTTTAAGATGATGCCCCTCCTTCTTCTGGATTCCCTCCACCCTCCAAAGAAAATGTAGCTAACCCTATCGAACCTACTTCATCACTTTGGATTTGACTGGACAAAACAACTTTGAGGTCCATTCTTTCAGGTTGTAAGGGTCACATGGGCTTAAGTTGGGGTGTAAACCAAAGAGGTAACGATGGAGCAGTTGGGAGTTCTCCAAGAGGTTCAGGGTCACTTCCCAGTGGAATCGATATCGATTCTAACTGCATCTACGGCCTCAAGTTTGTCGTCTCCATCAGAATCTCTTACATTGTTGTGTAAATGTAATGTCTTGTTGTGGTGGTGGTGGTGGTGGTGGTGGTGGTGGTGGTTGTTGTTGTTGTTGTTGACAGCACTCACCAGTCCGTTGCGGTCTTTTGGCTGCAGGTTGAGGGCTCGGACAACATAAAGCCTGACCGTACACACCTGGGGCTCGCTTGGTGGCAACTGGCGAAACTGAGCGGGGGGCAGGGAGCTGGTGGGGTCTTCGGGGAGGGGGTAGATTTTAAACGAGCCCTGGATTGAGGGGAGGAGGGAGGTTGGGCAGGAGAGTGGGGGTAAGGGAGGGGGTTGGGGTGGGGTGGGTGGGGGAGATGGGGGTGGAAACCAAACATGAAAGAGGACTCAACAAGAATTCACAGGATTCATTGTAAAGTGTAGTGACTGTGTGTTTTGTTGGCGAGCGCGGGGGCCCATTTCCGCCCGGGTCGGGTGGGGGGGGGGAGATTGTCGGCCAGGTCACTGGGGGAGAGAGGGGGGGTGGGGAGGGAGATAGAAATTCCCCTCTCTTTTCCCCCACCCCCCACCCCCCACAGTGGAGAGGGAGTGAGTGAGGTTTAGCGTCTCATCCGAAGAATGGGGTCTCCCCCCTCTTTCTCCCCCACCCAGCGCTGAGCTGGAGCCTCAGCCTGGACTGTGAGCTCAGAGACCCCGACTTGGGGGGGGTGGGGGGGCGGTTTGGGGCTCGAACCCAGGACCATGGCAACCCCAGGACCTGCTGAGAAGTTGTCTCCCATCGCTGGTGGGGGGAACTGGACGGAGAAGCGATTCCGGGGGGTGGGGGGGGAGGCGCTGTTAGGAACCCCAAAATGCACCCTCCCCCCCCTCACACCCACCACCCTTCCGCGCCCCCCTCCCCGACTCGATTAGCTGGTGAACCTTGAACTCTCCGACCACCATGGGGTCATCATCATCGGGGGCTCGACTCCTGGACAGCTTGAAGGTGTGGCAGAAATCCTCGAGCCCCTTAAATTGGGGTAAGTCCTCCAGCGCACAAGGGTATACCTGGGGGGCAGGGGGCGTATATAGAGGGGGGCAGATGGGGGTAAAAGGAGGGAGGGAGGAGATAGACGGGGGGAGGGGGGAGAGAGGGGTAAAGACAGAGGGAGGGGGGAGATAGAAGGGGAGGAGAGAGGGGGGAAATAGGGTGGAAGAGGAGGGTAGTGAAATAGAGAGGGTGGTGGGGTAAGAGCGGGGGCGGAAGGGAGGCAGAGGGGGGGTTAGAGAGAGAAGGAGAGGGGGAAAGAGGAGAGAGAGGGAGGGGAGAGGATGGGAAAGAGAGAGAGGGAAAGAGAGAGGGGGAAAGAGAGAGAGAGGGAAAGAGAGAGGGGGAGAGAAGGGGAAACGGGAAAAGAGAAAGGGGGAGTGGGGGAGCGGTGGGGGGGGGAGAGAAAAAAAAAAGAGAGAGCGAGGGTGAGAGAGCCGTCTAGTTCTGACCAGACGCTGCGTCGCTTGAGCCTAACCTCCGTGGATCCGAACTCCCAGCCCAGAGTTTCGCAGGACTGCCTGTGAAGTGTAGTGACTGTGTGTTTTGTGGACCTAAGGCGGGGGGGGGGGGGTTAGATGTACCTCGATGGTGTCGTATCCCTGCTGCACGTAATCGGTGAAGTCTCTCTGATCGCCGGCGGAGGCGAAGAATTTACACCACCAGTCGATCTCGTCGTCGTCCTGAAAGTAATAATAATAATAATAATAGCCGCGGTAATAATTCGGTCACTTCAACCCACGCCGACTGTTTGCGGGGGACGTCGCTGGGGGCACAATTGGCTTGGCGCCCGGCCAGAGAGCTCACGCTTACCACAGCTCACACTCGTTCGCAGCTCACACTCACCAGCGCTCCACACTCACCAGAGCTCCCTCCGAGCTACTGCTGTTATTGTGCTCCGCGTTGCCGATCTGAAGGGAAACAGGAATAATCTTTACCATAAGCAACGCCATCGCTCTCCCCAGGACTTCGCAGGGATTCAAGGTCAAGTGTAGTGACTGTGGAGGGGGTGGGGGGTGGTGGGGGGGGGGTTGTACCTGGTTTTTCTGCTTGGCTTGTTTGAGGATCGAACAGCAGGGACTGTGCCCCGTCGTCTCCTGTGCGGCGTCTGTCGGGGAGAAAAACGGGAACGGTTTTCATCTTCCGCCAATAATACGACTACTAATGACAACTCGAGCCTTTAACGCAGCGCCTGGTCGCGTCTTCGAGACGTCTCCAAGCGCTTCTCCGGGGTTACGCCGCACAGCCGAGGTGACCGCGCGTTTTGCGGCCGCGACGGGTCTTATTTCTGGGCGGCCAATCGTGGCCGCCAATTGCGCGCGGAGCAGCGTCCGCAAACGGTCGTGGGTTGAAGCGACCGAATCTTTATTAGGGCTTATAATAATGTTATTAATATAATAATGTTATTAATACCTTATCCAGCGGCCTTTCGCGTCAGGAGTGGTGGGGGGGGGGGAGTGGGGGGCGGTCTTGCAAGGCTTCACGGGACTCGGGGTCAAGTGTAGTGACTGTTTTGTGGGCGAAAGCGGGGGCCCCCGTTTGCGACCAGCGACGTCTCCGTGAAGCGAGAGAGCGATTGTATCTGGGGTGGGGTACCAGGCGAGAGAGAGAGAGAGAGAGAGAGAGAGAGAGAGAACTCCCTTCTCTTTTCCCCACCGCGCCGCGGGGGGAGGGATCTTTAACGTCGGCCTAAACGCGGCGCAGATGGGGAGCGAATGAGTGGGGGGTGAACGAGTGAGCGACGGGCGGGTGTGACATCGGACGAGAGACTCCGGAGACGATGTCCTCACCTTGGGGCGAGCCGGCGCTGGGGTCCTTACTGTACGGGTCGCAGAGGAACTCATTGAGAGACTTGATGGTGGCCTGGCCCACCACAGGTTTGAGCCCAAACGCCCGGTTATCGATAACCTTGATGACGATGGGGGGGCTGTACACGGGGTCTGTGGGGAGGAACTGCAAGCGAGCCCGACAGTCACACTTCACGCCAGACACCCTCGACCTCCGCGACCCACCGCTCTGACACGCACACACACACCCCCCCCACTAGTGCGTGCGTGTGTGAGTGTGTGTATATGAGTGTGTGTGTGTGTGTGAGTGTGTGAGCGCGGAGTAAGGTTGCCTAAGGTTTCGCCCCCAAAAGGGAATCGAACCCGGGTCCTCTCGCTTGCGAGGCGAGTGCTCTAAACCACTACACTACAGGACTCCACGTTAAGGCTTCCTTTGGAGGAGAGATGGAATGGCCGTGAACTCCATCAAGGCTGTACCAGACTCCGAGAAGAGGGAGCGTATCGATGAGGAAGAGGGGGGGGGGTGGGGGCCAAGGATGGGTGCATCGCAGGTGACCGGGCAGGGGGCGAAAGGGGAAACCATTGCCTCCTGATGGGGTGGGAACTCACTCACCACTGTGATGAAGTAGACGTGTTTGGAGAAGTTTGGGTTCTTGCGGATGTTCTTGATGGGAAGTGTCTGAATGACCTCCCCACTGCACTCCACCACCAAGCTGGGGCTGCTCACCTTCAGCAGACTGTAGTTCTTCATGTTCCTCACTCCCCAGGCCAGGATCTGCGAGGGGGTGTAGGGGAGAAGGGGTGGGGGGGGGGGGGGGGGGAGAGTGAGGGGTTCGAGATTACAGACATCACACCCACAGCGTCCAGCCAGATCCACGTGTGCCAGACACGCGGCTGATCACGGTGACGGGTTCCCGTGCGTCAGAGCGTGCAAGTACCGTCGAGATCTCTCCCCCCATTTGTACTCGACGAAGACTGACTGCCCGTCTGGAAGCTGGAGTGGGAGAGATGAGGGGAGGGAGGGAGGGTGGGGAACGAGGGTGAGGGGTGATGGGGTGAGGGGGTGAGAGCTGGGAAGCGAGGGTGGGAATAAGGGGCTGCTCACCTCAATAGCTGTGAGCTGTAGCATCGGCCGAACCCCCAATGGCACCATGTAGGTGTCTGCGTCCTTCATGGGGGGTAACGGAGGTAGGTTCCTATCGTGATTCTGCAACAAGAACACGGACACCATGATTTCACACACATGGCTGCTTCCTTGATCAGCCCCTTTCCCCCCCACCCCCACCCCCCCAACTCCCTCCCCAACCCTGGGGGTCTCAGCAGGTGGGGAGGTGGACTGTAGGTCTGATCAGAGGCTGGTGTGAGGGTGGGATATGAAGAGGGGAGGGGGCAAGATGGAGAGGGAGAGGTTTGACATCTCATCCGAAGGATGGCGTCTCCGACTATGCAACAGACCCCCCCCCCACCCCCTACACCCCCCCGCGAGAGAGAGAGAGAGTGCTACCACTGAGCCGGGCTGACACATACACACTCACACACACACATACGCACTCACACGCACTCACACGCACTCACACGCACTCACACGCACTCACACACGCGCACGCACTCACACGCGAGATGGAGAAGAAACGTTACCGGATCTTTCTGCAGCAGCTCGAAGCTGGCGAGGATTTCTCCGCAGGGTTTGTCTGCCCGTTGTAGCGGACGCCAGTGCAGGATGGGGGTGTCGGTGCTGCCGGGGTCCGGCCTGATGCTCGGCACACACAGGCTGCTCCCGAGGAATTCGTTCTTACACTGGGAGGGAGAGACACACGCGCACGCGCACACACAACACACACACGCACACGCGCGCGCGCACACACACACACGCGCACATAGCCATGAAAGAGAGACGCACACACGCGCACACACAACGCACGCACACGCACATAGCCATGAGAGAGACACACACACACAGCCACGAGAGAGACACACACGCAACACACGCGCGCACACACACACACCACATAGCCATGAAAGAGACACACACACACAACACACACGCACACACACACACGCACACACACGCACATAGCCATGAAAGAGACACACACACACACAACACACACACGCACACACACGCACGCGCACACAACACACACACACGCACATAGCCATGAGAGAGAGACACACACCCCCACACAGCCACGAGAGGGAGAGAGAGAGAGAGAGAGACCATCAGTCACCACCAGAGACACTGTGAGGGTGAGGTGTTTGATGATAAGGGGGTTCGATCGGGGCAGCTACAGAGAAAATATTTCTTCTTGTGGGTGGGTGGGGGAGGCTGGGGTCGGGGGGGTCCAGAACAAGTGGGGGGCATCAGCTTCAAATCAGAGCCAGGCCATTTTGGAGTGAAATTGGGGGCAGTTTTTCCCCCGATAGGGTCAGCGGGGAATCTGTTGCTCTCTCTCCTCTCTCTCGCTCACCCAAAAGGCTGCGGGTTTACGGCTGGACCCCCTCACATCGTCCAGATGTTTGTCAGACAGGGGGGCGGCGGGGGGGGAAGGGGAGTGGGTTGGGGAAATCGAGGGAGCATGAGGAACATGCTCGAGGGGCTGAATGGCCTCCTCCGGTGTCTGTGAGAGACCCAGTGAGAGAGAGAGAGAGAGAGAGTGAGAGAGCAATACACCACAAGCCACAGGGGAGGTCAGGGATGAGCTGTTACCGAGTGGGGGGTATATTTTGGGTGACGTACGACATAATTGCCGTTGAACACCTCCAACATGACGAAGGGGGGGTGGGTCGACACCTCACGGAGTTTGCCGTAGACCTCTATCTCCTCCAGCACCAGGGTCTGGTCCCACGTGGGGTTCACTGAACCCCGTATTGCCTCCGTCCGTTTGCTGCGATGAAGGAACGACACCTGCACGTAGGGGTCTGAGACGAGAGGGGATGGCGGTCAATCAATCACTCCCCTGCCTCGCAGGCTCGCTCTCTCTCTCTCTCTCTCTCTCTCTCCCTCGCACACCCACTCCCTCCCACTCGCTACCCTTCCCTTACTCGCCCGCGCTCCCCCCTCACACACCGTCTCTCGCCTCGTGGCGCCCATTCTCCCCCTCGCCCACCCACTCTCCCCCTCGCCCACCCACTCTCTCCCCCTCGCCCACCCACTCTCCCCCTCGCCCACCCACTCTCCCCCTCGTCCACCCACTCTCTCCCCCTCGCCCACCCACTCTCCCCCTCGCCCACCCACTCTCCCCCTCGTCCACCCACTCTCCCCCTCGCCCACCCACTCTCCCCCTCGCCAACCAACTCTTCCCCTCGCCCACCCAATCTCTCCCCCTCGCCCACCCACTCTCCCCCTCGCCCACCCACTCTCCCCCTCGCCCACCCACTCTCCCCTCGCCCACCCACTCTCCCCCTCGCCCACCCAATCTCTCCCCCTCGCCCACCCACTCTCCCCCTCGCCCACCCAATCTCTCCCCCTCGCCCACCCACTCTCCCCCTCGCTCGTGACTCCAGGCTCTGGCCTTCACCTGAAGAGCAGCTCCTGTCCTGTGGCAGGAGCCCTCGAGCCTGGTAAATGTAGGCTCGCAACTGGAACAGGACGGACACTGCGGAGAGAGGAGAGAGAGAGAGAGAGAGCGCATGTGTGTGTGTTTGTGTGTCAACCCGGCTCAGCGCGGTTGTGTGTGTGTGTGCGTGCGTGTGTATGTGTCACCCCCCCCCTCCTCCTCACCCCCACTCCCCCCTCACACTCACTCTCCAGGATACAGGATATGAAGGGAGCCGTCATCCCGTAGAATTCCTGGACGTCCGTGCTCTTTTTCTCACCGTCCTCCTCCTCCGAGTCCTCGGCATTCCGTTTCTTACACTGGGAAGATTCCCGGAGGAAACGACGACGACAACAACAACAACAATAACAACAACAACAACAACTTGGGTCCCGGCGTTCACCCCTCTGTGTGCTCCCCTCAACCCCCACCCCTCAACCCTCTCCGAGGCTCTGTGATAGAGCAGCTCTTTCCAGCACAGTCACACGCTCACCAATGCCCCCACTGATGGGTTTCCGCGTGTGTCAGACACCCGGCCGGTCACGGTGACGGGTTTCCCCGGGGGTCAGACACCCGGCTGGTCACGGTGACGGGTTTCCGTGCATGTCAGACACCCGGCTGGTCGCGGTGACGGGTTTCCGTGCATGTCAGACACCCGGCTGGTCGCGGTGACGGGTTTCCGTGCATGTCAGACACCCGGCTGGTCGCGGTGACGGGTTTCCACGTGCGTGTCAGACACCCGGCTGGTCGCGGTGACGGGTTTCCGCGGGGGTCAGACCCCAAAAAATAGAAAAAAAATCTCACTGACGTACCACGGAACCCTCCAGCTTGAAGATGGATTCCACGCCAATCGGCTGCTCTGGGATCATGATCCTCCGCCAGCGTCTGCGCCTGTAGGCGTCCGTCTTCTGCTGCTTCACGTGGAACTTCCAACCAAACAGAGGAGCGTATTCCCAGCCCTCCGCGTTAATCTCATCCAGGGCTTTCTGGAACACACCGGGAACCTAACCATCATCCACATCCCAAACCAGACGACGACGACATCAACAACAACGACTTGCACCCTCCGGCCACTCAACCCCACGGCTGTTTGCGGGGGCCGCCCCTGTTCGCAATTGGCTGCCGCGTTTCGCCCACAGAACGCACAGTCACCGCACTCTACGGCGCAACCCGCGAAGCGCTTTGAGAACGCGAGAAGGGGCTGAGTCGAGTGCGAGGATTATTACCGTCATCACCGTCGTTATTATAGTTATTATTGATATGGTGGTTATTATTATCAGAGGGAGGGAGGGAGGGAGGGGGTGGTGGGTGGGGTTGGGGGTAGGGGTTTGGGGGGCTGCGGTGTTACCTTTGCTGGAGATTTCTCTGCCGTCCGGACTCGACTTCGTACCCAGCGCCGCCGCCTGTGGTTGTGGTACATTTTCTCGCTGGGATTCCAGGACTTGGGCTGCTTGTCTGGGGGCACAATGATCCCGTACTCCCAGCCTGTTGGACACCAGGAGAGCACGGCTCAGGAGAGGGGGGCACAGGTCAGCGGCCGACAGAACCCCCCCCCCTCCTCCCCCCCACCCCACTCCCCCACCACCCCACACACACACAGCTCCGACTACTCACCCCCTCCCCGCCCAACCCACCCCAACCCACCACAGCCAGAGCCATCGTTCAGAGGCAAAGGCTGACCAGCCGATCTGACCATTTCTTGGGGGTGTGGGGTGGGGGAGTGAGTGGGGTCTCGTAATAGGGGGAGGAGGAGGAGGAGGAGGAGGGGGGAAGTGGGGTCCTCTGGGCTGAACTGCCATTAAGGTGATGTGCTTGCTATAGGGACGTCAGAATCGTGCCCATCCTCTGTGACTTGGAGTGAGTGAGGTTTGATGTCTCACCTGAAGAGCCTCACCTCCGACAATGCTCTCTCTCTCTCTCTCTCTCTCTCTCTCTTCTCTCTCACACACTCTCTCTCTCACACTCTCTCTCCCCCCCCCACCCCCAGCACTGGACTGGAGCATCATCCTGGACGGTGAGCTCAAAGTCCCCGACGGGTTGGGGGAATCAAACCCACAAACCCCTGACCCGGAGACGTAGACCCAGCGACCGATCCGGGCTGAATGTTGGCACTCACCGTTCTCATCCACTGCCCGGTTAATATCGGTTGTCCATGGCTCCTGGTATCTCCACCCGGCCGGCATTTCCATCTCCTCCTTTGACAGGTGTTTCCGGCCTTTCTGAAAGACACGGGGAAAAAAATCCACCGCCTGATCCCGGGAACGAGATTCCGCAACGGATCCCGGAACTCCCAGAACCGACGCGAGGAACAACGGAGGCGGGGAGGAAAAGACTGGACGGGAACAGAGGATCGGGACCCAACGGGAATCTTCAGAAGATCACGGGATCGTGATAACAATCTTTGCGCCTTGTTCAACAACAACAACAACAACAACTTGCACGTATATAGCGCCCTCCAGGTAGGGTAGCGCCTCAGAGCGCTTAACAGTGGCGGCGCCTGACTCCGAGCCATAAGTCTTCCGGCGGGAGATGTCTCACAACACTGCAGAGTGAAACTATGTCTGGTTTGGAGACTCTTTAAACATGGTGATGGGTTTCCGTGTGTGTCAGACACTAAGCCTCTAACCCCGAGGTGAGTAGAGAGCGCGAGAGATACCCACAATGTCTGTGTATTGCTCGGCAGCTGGACCCCACTCCTCCTCCACCGAGCGCGCTTCGTTCTCGAACACCTCGTCCATAAACTCGTTGTGTCCCGCGTCGGGGTCAAACAGCAAACTGCGGAGACACGGAGAGACAGAGAGAGAGAGAGAGAGAGGACCTGTGGTATCCATCTCCACAACTGGTATCAAATAATGATATAATAATAATCCTTACGATTGATCTCTAGCGCCTTTCACTTCAGGAGGACACCTCCGCGGGGTATATGGTAAGTCGCAGTGAGTTCACACGCAGCAGCAATATCCCGACAGCCAGGAAATCAATCAGTGATCTTCTTCAGGGCAGGGTGATCCGACTGGCGGCCCGCGGGCCGCATCCAGCCCGCGAGCCAGTTTCATCCATCCCCAGCCCCTCCCTCCATTTCCCGTGGCCCACTCGCCCACTCAGTAACCCGTAAACGTTAGGTTATGTTTCCGGAAGGGAAGGGAAAAGCAAAATAATGTTTCTCAGAAGGTTGGACCGGCGTAATGTTAAATCAGTGGCTGTGACGATTCCCACGTCAATTCCCAACGTTTGGGTTCCAACCCCTCGCCCCCGACCCCCCCCTCCCAACTCCCACGTCCCTCACAATCCACACCCCCTCCGTTGCACTCACCACCTCTCGGGATCGATGGTCCACTTGCCGTCCCACTGCCAGCCTTTCAGGGGGTGGAAGTCCTTCTTGGACAATCGGATCTTGCCCATCGCATCGGAGAAAGGCGGGTGCTGGAACAGTCCACTGGTACCCCAGTGACCCATCACCTTCGCCTGGTTTTCATACTGGAGACCAATGAGAGCATTAATACTCCTAAGCCAGAGCGAGAGTAATGGTACTCCAGCTCCAGATAGAGGGCGTTAATACCCCAGAACAATAACGCCGACAACAAACGACACTTGGAATAGCGCCCTCCGCATCGGAAAGATGTCCCAGGTCGCTGGACAGTCAGGGTTTTTGGTACCCCCATCACCCCAGCCCTCGCCGGGCTCCACTGGCTCCCAATCACACGCACACTCCCCCCTCCCTCTCCGCCCTGGCTGGGGCTCAGACTCCACTATATTAGGGGCAGAATCTGTGCCAGCGAGGGATGGGACGGGCAATTGGAGGGGTGGAGGGGGTGTGGGGGGTGGTGGTTGGACAGGGCAATGAGGGAAGGACGGGTGGGGGAGGGGGGAAGGGGGTAGAGGGGGGAGGATTCGGGCTAAACTCACCCTCTCGGCCGCAACGAAAAACTTCCCTTCTGTGAACTTCTCAAACTCCGTCTCGTCGGTGGCCAAACCCATCCACACCCTGAGCCTGAGCTGGGCTGCACTGCGCTTCTCAGAGCTCTTGTCCATCGGGTACTGCGGAGGACACATCAAGGCCATGGGACAGAGGTCACGCGCCACAAATTCCCCCCCCGCTCTTAGCCTGAACACCCCATCCCATCCCTGTAGCTCAGCGGTCGCGAGCGAGAGGACGCTGGGTTCGATTCCCGGGCGGGTCGGGTCAGATCAGGGCGAAACCTTTACCCCGCGGGTGGGTGGCGTCCGGGAGCGAGTACCTTGAGGAAGACGGTTTGGAGCCTTCCGCAGAACTGCCCCGAAGAGAAGGAGCTGGTTCTGGTGTACAGCACGGTGTGAGCTTTGATCCGGACGCTCGCCACTCGCTTCTCGCCCACCAGCATCCAAACGATCACGTCGGGCAAACCGTTCTGCGGCTGAGGGAGGCCAGAGACAAAGGGAGAGAGAGAGAGAGAGAGAGAGAGAGAGGGGGTTGGTCACTCTGTGCGTCCCCCCGCTTGTCAGACACCCCCATAACACCGTCCTTGTTAAACCCCACAAATAATTCCTGTAGCTCAGGGGTTACCGAGCCCTCGCCTCGCAAACGAGAGGACCTGTGTTCGGTTCCCGGTCAGGACGAAACCTTAGGCAAGTTTCCTTACGCGACCTCAGGGGCGGGCAATTATTTTGGCTGGCGAGTTTTGGTAAGCTTCGCTTACAGACGCAAACATAGACGCAAACGCTTAATAAGAGCTCAAAATAAGTCTTACACTTGTGAAGTCCATATCATCGACATTCATTAAAATTAGGTTCGATAAAAACAACTCATTGAGCGGAGATCGATTCGATATTTATTCATTTAGTCACATATTGATGAGAATGTCAGACGCTCACTCAACGGGAAGAGCGAAAGCGCTGATGATGTGCGTTAACCAGACAATTGAAGTCAGGCGTCGTCTCCGTCGTTGCAGCGCGGAGCACTGCTGCAAGCTGGTCAGCGGTCATCGCAGAGCTCTGTTTGGATCGATTGAATTTCATCACAGAAACTGTCTCCTCGCGTCTGTATGTTGATCCAAACAGCGCGAGCATCCTCCAGGCACGAGGCTTTATTTTTGGAAAGGTATAATCATTAAGGAGAGGCGTAAAAACTGGGATACAGAACATCCGTGCGCTCGGATTCCAATTCCTCAAGCCCAGCTACAAATTGCCTGTGGTTTAATCCTTTTGCTCGAATGTAGTTGACCACTTTCGTAACTGTGTCCACACGACATTGCTTCGTCTTAGAACACTCTCACAGAGGACCTCTTGGCGGATAATGCAGTGTAGAAAAACAATACTCTGCTCCGGATTTGTTTCTTTGACTTGATCTCGAATTCTTTTCAGTAACCCAACATTTTTGCCTGTCCGATTTGGGCGTCCGTCGGTGGTCGCATTTCCCCAATTTTTTCCACAACGCTCCTAATTTTAAGCTACACTTACTTACTGCCTCCAAAAAGTCTTCTCCGGTTGTCGGACCTTTCATTGACCGCATCGATGCCGATTCTTCTGTGAGCTCAAAATGTTTGGCGATGCCTCGAACGAAAAGTCATCAACTGGCTGCGTCTTTGCCAAACTTTTTTTTTTCTTGTCCGGACCTAAAATTGAGGCAGAGTCAACCACACGTTCCTTTAGAAATTCTCCTTCAGAGATTGGTTCGCGCTTCGTGGCGGCTTTCTGCGCAATCTCGTGACTCGCTCTCGTAACCTCATCCTGGGACGCAAATTGTTTTGCGGAAACGCTTTGGCCTCTGTGGCTTCGAGCGACCGCCTCGTCCTCCTTCTTCGGCGGAAACGTTCTTACGCTTGCGAGCGCGGTTGCTCTCAAAATGGCCGTTCGAGTTGAAGTAGCCTTTGAGCACCGACGCCACTTTCTTTGCCAATCAAGCCATAGCCTTTCCCGCCCGCGCCGGTAACAAAACTACGTAGAGGTCCATTCTTGGTGGAATATTCGGCCTTCGGGGTCCACTTTTTCCCGCTTCTTTGATCGACTCCGTTTCGAATTCACGTCCTCTTCAGTGAAAAGCGTTGCCGCGGTGGCTCGAAAATTCGCCGATCCCTACATTTCTGACCTCGGCCCGATTCAGCCCTTCAGGGAACGTGCGCGCAACTGAGCCGTGCGATTGGCCGGTGTTCCCGGTCTGATTCAAATGCGGAATTTGCGGGACTTTCTGGGACTGAAACCAACTATAATGTTTTCTATTGGGAGACACACTGACGGGCCGGAGAGAATCATTTGGTGGGCCGGATAAGGCCCGCGGGCCGTATTTTGCCCACCCCTGCGCTATATACTCTGTGTGTGTGTGTGTGGGTGTGTGTGAGTGACTGTGAGTGTGTGTGTGTGTGAGTGTATGTGAGTGTTTGAGAGGGTGGGTGTATGTGTGCATGTGTGAGTGTGTGTGAGTGTATGTGAGTGTGTGTATGTGTGTGTATGTGAGTGTCTGTGTGTGTGTGAGTGCGTGTGAGTGTCTGTGTGTGTGTGAGTGCGTGTGAGTGTACGTGAGTGTTTGAGGGGGTGGTGTATGCGTGTGAGTGTGTGTGAGAAACACGCCTCTGTTTACCAGCAGTCAGTAGGAACCCGGTTGTTAGTCGACTGATAGATCGCTGTCCGGGGGGGGGGCGGTGGGGGGTGGGGGGCACTAATCCATTGAAAAATAATAATAATAATAATTCGGTCACTCAAACCGCGACAGTTTGTGGGGACGTCGCCGTGGAGAGGAGAGGGGAAGCCGGGCAAGTGACTGACCTCCTCGGCAATGGTGGTTAGTGCCTCGATCCACTCCTCCACCTGAGGCAGAGAGCCCTGGACACTGTCACCCTCCTCCTTCAGTTTCTTGGCCGCCCGACGGAGTCTACGGAGCACAGCCGAGCGGAGCTGGTGCAGGTGGTGGTCGAGGACAGTGACGTGGGGCAGGGTCTCGGGCTCCGGCAAAGGGCGGCTGGAGAGAGGGAGAGAGGGAGAGAGATGAGAGAGAGGGGGAGAGAGAGAGAGATGAGAAAGAGGGAGAGAGAGCGAGAGAGATGAGAGGGAGGGAGAGAAGAAGCGAGAGAGAGGGATAAGAGAGAGGGAGAAGAGAGAGAGAGAGAAGAGAAAGGGAGAGAGATGAGAGAGAGAGGGGGAGAAGAGAGAAATGAGAGAGGGGGAGATGAGAGAGAGAGAGGACGAGAGAAAGATATGAGAGAGAGAGAGAGAGAGAGAGAGAGAGAGCACGAGGGAGAGAGTGCGTTCACGTCAGGACAACAACAACACATGAGATTTACGCAGCGCTTTTCACGTCGGGAGGACGTCCCAAAGCCCTGGAGACTCGTGGGATTTGGACCCGAGTCGAGGGTTGGGGTCAGGAGGGGGTGGAGGGTGATCGAAGACGCGGTCGAAGAGGAGGGTGCAGAGCAATGGCCGGTCAACACGTGGCACCGAGCGCACCAACACGTGTCTCACCCGCGCGCACACTGTGTCACTGTGTGTGTGTGTGAGTGTGTGTTGGAGTGAGTGTGTGAGTGAGAAAGTGTGTGTGTGTGTGTGTATTATGCGAGAATGTGTGTGCGCGTGTGATGTGTGCGTGAGTGTGTGTGTCTGTGTGTGATTGTATGTGTGAGTGGGCGTGAGAGTGTGCGTGTGAGTGTGAGCGCGAGTGTGAGAAGTGTGTGTGTGTGTATGCGAGAATGTGTGTGAGTGTGTGATGTGTGTGTGTGCGTGTGAGCGTGAGCGTGTGTGTGAGAAGTGTGTGTGTGTATGCGAGAACGTGTGTGCGTGTGTGTGAGTGTACGTGTGAGTGTGAGCGCGTGTGTGAGATGTGTGTGTGTGTGTAACACTGACCTACAGTCTTTGATGACGCCGTCGATCATCTTCCCCCACAGTCCAGCGACGTTCTCGTCGGAAGTCGAGGCCACTTTGACCCCCTCAAAGTTCCTTTTCTTTTAAAAAAAAGTCATCAGCGGGTGTGAGGGTGGGGGTCGGGGGGTGGGGGTGTCTGTGTGTGAGTGTGTGTGTGTGTGTGTGTGAGGGTGTGTGAGTGTGTGTGTGTGTGAGGGTGAGTAGATGTTGGGGGTAGTGTGTGTATCTGTCTGTGTGTGTGTCTGTGTGTGTGTGTGAGTGTGTGTGTGTGAGTGTGATCATGTGTGTGTGTGTAAGCGTGTGTGTGTGAGGGTGTGTGAGGGTGTGTGTCTGTGTGTGTGTGTGTGTGTGTGTGTGTGTGAGTGTGTGTGGGGGTGTGTGAGGGTGTGTGTCTGGGTGTGTGTCTGGGTGTGTGTGAGTGTGTGTGTGAGGGTGTGTGTGAGGGTGTGTGTGAGGGTGTGTGAGTGTGTGTGAAGGTGTGAGTGTGTGAGTGTGTGTGTTTGTGTGTGTTTGTGTGAGGGTGTGTGAGGGTGTGTGTGTGTGTGTGTGAGGGTGTGTGAGTGTGTGAGGGTGTGAGTGTGTGTGAGGGTGTGTGGGGGTGTGTCTGTGTGTGTGTGTGTGAGTGTGTGTGTGTGCCTGGGGGGGTGGGGGGGGGGGTGGGGGTGGGGGGGTGGATGGTGGGGGGGTGGGGGGGGTGGGGGGGGGGTAGGGGTAGCCACTCACCAGTCGATCGGTGACTTTGAGGAGGATGTTGAGGGTCTCGAGTCGGTTTGTGACGTTCTCCCAACAGGAGGTCACAGCGGTGACGGGTTTGATACCGTTCCACGGCAGATAATGGTAGTAATTCCCTGAACGCAAGTCAGAGCCGTGACCCCACATTCCTTCATCTCTCCCCCAAACCCACCCACCCCACCCCACCCACCCGCCAGACCACCCACCCACCCCACCCCACCCGCCGCCAGCCCACCCACCCACCCACCCCACCCACACCCACCCGCCAGACCACCCACCCACCCCACCCCACCCGCCCGCCAGACCACCCACCCACCCCACCCCACCCGCCCGCCAGCCCACCCACCCACCCACCCCACCCCACCCGCCCACCAGCCCACCCACCGCACCCGCCCAGACCACCCACCCACTCACCCACCCAGGTGTTGCGTGCGTGTGCGTGTTTGTGTGTGTCTGTATGCGTGACAGTCTGGGTATTGTGTGTGTGTGTGTGTGTGTGTGCCCGTGTGCTCGCTCACTCACCATCGTACATGGCGCGGCTGTACTGCGTGGTGGAGGCGTGTAGTTTGCAGGACGTGTCGTACTTGTTACCGTAGTTGCCGACGCTGACCTCGAACTGCACCGGTTCCCGTACCTCCTGCATCCGCGTCGCCGAGTAAAACGTGGCACACACACTGAACTTCCGGCACTGCAGGAACCGCTGCCAGAACAGCGCAGAGGGAGACCCCTCAGATCACAACAACAACAACAACGACAACAGCAACGACAACGACGATGGCGACAACAACGACGACGACAAGAAACAACGACGACGACGACAACGACGACAACTGCAACAACGACAACGACGACGACAAGAACGACAACGACGACAAACACAACAACAAAGACAACTACGACAAGAACAACGACGACAAGAACAACAACGACAACAACGACGACGACAAGAACGACAATGACAACTACGACGACGACAACAGCCTCAAGCACAACAGCAACGACGACGACAACAACGACAACAACAAGAACGGCAACAACAAGGACGCTGACAACCACGACGAGTTGCAGCGTCCCGGAACGCTGGAGGCCCTACAATAATAATCCCCGCGTTTCGCCTCCATCGCTTCGCGGGTTACACTGTGAAGCGTAGTGACCGCGTGTTTTGTGGGCGACTAATACAATTGTACGGTGAAACTTACGCTTTACGCACCGATAGAGAAATTCTTAGGATTAACGCAAAAATAGTCCTTACATACTCCCTACCTCCCCCTCCTCCCCTTCAAGGAGACCCCTCCCCAAGGAGAAGCCTCCCCCTCCTCCCCTTCAAGGAGACCCCTTCCCAAGGAGAAGCCTCCGCCTCCTCCCAAGGAGACCCCTCCTCCAAGGACAAGCCTCCGCCTTCTCCCAAGGAGACCCCTCCTCCAAAGGGAAGCCTCCGCCTCCTCCCAAGGAGACCATTCCCCCCTCCCGCAGAAGGAAATAAGAGGGACTTGAGTCCATGTCACTCTCTGTACAGATGTAGTTTGTTGTTGTTGTTGTTGTGGTGGTGGTACCTGGACGGCGATGCAGTCCCCGGGCGGGAGGTCATCCAGTTTCTTCTCCGGCAGCTCATCCGTCTCCGTGATCAACTCCACCAGGATCCGCCCACAGTAGGACACACCCTCGCCCTGACACAGCGACAGCAACACACCTGCTCACACTTGCTCACACCTGCTCACACTTGCTGACACAGGGACGATAACACGCCCGCTAACACTCGCTCACACCTGCTCACACTCGCTCACACCCGCTCACACTCGCCCCGACACAGGGACGGCAACACACCCGCTCACACTCGCTCACACTCACCCCGACACAGCGACGGCAACACACCCGCTCACACTCGCCCCGACACAGGGACGGCAACACACCCGCTCACACTCGGCCACGCCCGCCCACACTCGCCCCGACACAGCGACGGCAACACACGCGCTCACACCCGCTCACCCGCACAACCACATAAGGTTCTAGATCCCATCTCGCGGGGAGTGAGCGAGCGAGAGAGAAGGAGAGAGAGAGAGAGAGAGAAAGAGAGAGAGGAGATGAATGGAGATCAGTCGGGGTTGGTGTCAGGACGCCGGTGAAGGTACTTTGCCTGTGTTGAGCTCGTCGTATTTCTCGCCCCGGTCACTGCTGTCCCGGGGGCTGCCATAAAGGTTCAGGAAACAGGGTCCAAAAGCAGGAAGAAATCCCGTTGACTCCTCCCCTGGTGTCAGAGCACAGGAAACGGGTCAGCGTTACAACAGGAAGCGGGTCAGTGGTTACAACAGGAAGCGGGTCAGCGTTACAACAGGAAGCGGGTCAGCGTTACAACAGGAAGTGGGTCAGCGTTACAACAGGAAGTGGGTCAGCGTTACAACAGGAAGCGGGTCAGCGTTACAACAGGAAGTGGGTCAGCGTTACAACAGGAAGCGGGTCAGCGGTACAACAGGAAGCGGGTCAGCGTTACAACAGGAAGCGGGTCAGCGTTACAACAGGAAGCGGGTCAGTGGTACAACAGGAAGCGGGTCAGCGTTACAACAGGAAGCGGGTCAGCGTTACAACAGGAAGTGGGTCAGCGTTACAACAGGAAGTCAGCATCACCACAGGAAGTTGATCAGCTGCTTTTTTTAATAAAAATTGACCGGTCGGGTGTCTGACACACACGGAAACCCGTCACCGTGACCGGTCGGGTGTCTGACACACACGGAAACCCGCCACCGTGACCGGTCGGGCGTCTGACACACACGGAAACCCGTCACCGTGACCGGCCGGGCGTCTGACACGCGCGGAAACCCGTCACCGTGACCGGCCGTGCGTCTGACACTCAAACCCGTCACCGTGACCGGCCGGGCGTCTGACACACATGGAAACCCGTCACCGTTGCTAAAGAGAGTCTCCAAACCCGACCGAGAATTCCATTCGTCGCACCTCCACCTGGAAACCCCGGAGAGAGATTGTTGGAACCCACTCTCTCACCTTCCACTCCTGTTCCAGTTGACGAGATCTTCGAGATGCTCAGTTGCGCAGTTCCCAGCGCGTTGTGCTTGTTGCCTTTACTCCTGGAATGAACACCACCGAGCCGGACCGTTATTCCCACTCACCTGGACAACAGTCACTTCGCGTTTGACGCCTCACGCCATAAAAATGACCAACAATGATATTATTCCTCGCATTTGATACAGCGCCTTATCGCACCTTCGAGACGTCTCAAAGGGCTTCAAGGGTTACACTGTAAAGTGAACTGACTGTACGTTTGGGGGCGAAAACGGGGCAACCGACGGCGCACAGCAGCGTCCCCACAAACAGCCGCGGATTGTGTGACCGCATTTTTTTGTTGTTGCTGTTGCTTTTTGGAGGGATTATTTTTTGGAGAGGATAGACTGGGGGTAGGGGGGAGAGTGGGGTTAGACTGGGGGTGAGCAGGGGGGAGAGTGGGGTTAGACTGGGGGGGAGCAGGGGGGAGAGTGGGGTTAGACTGGGGGGGAAGCAGGGGGAGAGTGGGTTAGACTGGAGGGAGCAGGGGGAGAGTGGGGTTAGACTGGGGGGAGCAGGGGGGAGAGTGGGGTTAGATTGGGGGTGGGGAGAGAGTGGGGTTAGACTGGGGGTGAGCAGGGGGGAGAGTGGGGTTAGATTGGGTGCAGTATCTGTGGACGTACATACCGGTCTCGCACCGTGAGCCGAATATTTTCACACAAGGACGGGAACTGTGTGTGAGAGAGAGAGAGAGAGAGAGAGTGAGAGGGAGAGGGGGAGAGATAGGGACAGGAAGAAAGAGAGATAGAAAGGGAGAAAGACAGACAGACAGACAGACAGATTTGAGGTTGGGGATGGAGTTGGGGCTTGAGTTTGGGGCTAGGAGTTGGGGCTTGGGTTTGGGGCTAGGAGTTGGGGCTAGAGTTTGGGGCTAGGAGAGGGGGTTGGGTTTGGGGCTAGGAGTTGGGGCTAGGGTTTGGGGCTGAGAGTTGGGGTTAGGGTTTGGGGCTGAGAGTTGGGGTTAGGGTTTGGGGCTGAGAGTTGGGGTTAGGGTTGGGGTCAGTGACTGAGTGTAAACTGTCTCCAATGTGCGCGGCAGTGACAGCGAAGCTGATGTCTGACCCGGCTCTTGAGGTTAATGACTTGGTTCCACTCCGGGTTGATTTGATTCTCGATGACTTTTGTGGCGATCTGATGGCAGAGAATAGAATAAGTTCTCGTCTCTCCAAACATCCATCTCTCCGAGTACATTGCCATCGCTCCAAAGGTCTGGCACACACGGAAGCCCATCACCGCGATCAGCCGGGTGTCTGGCACACACGGAAGCCCATCACCGCGATCAGCCGGGTGTCTGGCACACACGGAAGCCCATCACCGCGATCAGCCGGGTGTCTGGCACACACGGAAGCCCATCACCGCGATCAGCCGGGTGTCTGGCACACACGGAAACCCATCACCGCGATCAGCCGGGTGTCTGGCACACACGGAAACCCATCACCGCGATCAGCCGGGTGTCTGGCACACACGGAAACCTGTCACACACACACACTGACTGACTGACTGACTGACACGCTGTGCACACGTCAGTCAGTGTGCGTCTGTCAGCGGTGTGTCAGTTAGTGTATGTGTGTGTCAGTCAATGTATGTGACAGGTTTCCGTGTGTGCCAGACACCCGGCTGATCGCGGTGATGGGCTTCCGTGTGTGCCAGACACCCGGCTGATCGCGGTGATGGGTTTCCGCGTGTGCCAGACACCCGGCTGATCGCGGTGATGGGTTTCCGTGTGTGCCAGACACCCGGCTGATCGCGGTGATGGGTTTCCGTGTGTGCCAGACACCCGGCTGATCGCGGTGATGGGTTTCCGTGTGTGCCAGACACCCGGCTGATCGCGGTGATGGACTTTCTCCGACACTCACCTTATTACCAGCAAAACTGACTTCCACGAAGGAATCCACAGTCTCCTTTCTCTCAGCCTCTGACCCCAAAAACTGCTTCAGATTTGTCATAATTTTCTTCTCCACTGAAACAAGAGCCGGTGATACAGTGTGTGTCGCTGTCAGTGTTATTTCATGTGTCACTCTGTGTGTGTGTGCGTGTGTGTGTGTGTGCGCGTGAGTGTGTGCGCGTGTCTGTCTCTTTCTGAGTCTGTGTATGTCTGTGTACATGCCTCTCCCTGTGAGTCTGTGTATGTGTGTCTGTGTGTGTCTGTGTGTGTGTGTCTGTCTGTGTGTGTGTCTGTCTGTGTGTGTCTGTGTGTGTCTGTGTGTGTGTGTGTGTATGTCTGTGTGTGTGTCTGTGTGTGTCTGTGTGTGTGTGTCTGTGTGTGTGTCTGTGTCTCGCTCTGTGAGTCTGTGTATGTGTGTCTGTGTGTGTGTGTGTGTCTATGTGTGTGTCTGTGTGTGTCTGTGTATGTGTGTGTGTGTGTGTGTCTGTCTGTGTGTGTGTCTGTGTGTGTGTGTCTGTCTGTGTGTGTATGCCTCGCTCTGTGAGTCTCTGCCTGTGTCTATGTCTGTATAGAGAGTGAGTCTGTATATATATATGTGTGTGTGTGAGTCTCACTGTGCGAGTCTGTGTGTGACGGGGAGTGTGAGGGAATGAGACTCACTGTGTAAGATGTCCTCTGCTCTGTAGATCTTGATGATGAAGGTTACCCAACGAGAGTGGATGCCAGCCGGCTGGAGCAGGTTACTTTCCACATCATCCTCTTCCTCAGTTCCTTTCTTGTCAATCTGATACAGTCAACACATCCATCAGTCACACACACACACAGAGTCTCTGGGTGTCTGTGTGTGTGTTACTATCTTCGTGGGGTGGTGGGGGGACGGGGACGGGGGTAATTGGGGTCTCCTTGGGGCTGAAGAGGCTCTAAGGTGAAGGTGACCTGTTCCCCCACCCGCCTCCACCCCTGGGACAGTCTCTAGTCCTGGTTCCTGAGCCAGGAGGGTCCAGGGCACTCACTACTGATGACAGCACAGCCCGGCCCGGCTCATTGGCAGGACCTGGAAGGGCCGACGAGTCACTGGGGGCAGGGAGTCAACCCACTCAGCTCAAGCTCTGGGCTCCCCCCAAGCCTTGGCTCTTGCTAACCAGCGCCTAATGTTCTCCGGAATTAGGTAATCCGGGTGTGTATCCCTCCCTGGAAAGAATTTGCAATCCATTCCAATACACAGGAATTCTAGGTTGGGTTCATGGAACTCTTGGGTTGAGTTTGGAGACTGTTAAGCACGGTGACGGGTTTCCGTGGGTGTCAGACACCCGGCCGGTCACGGTGACGGGTGTCCGTGGGTGTCAGACACCCGGCCGGTCACGGTGACGGTTTCCGTGGGTGTCAGACACCCGGCTGGTCACGGTGACGGGTTTCTATGTGTGTCAGACACCCGGCCGGTCATGGTGATGGGTTTCTATGTGTGTCAGACACCCGGCCGGTCACGGTGACGGGTTTCCGTGTGTGTCAGACACCCGGCTGGTCACGGTGACGGGTTTCTATGTGTGTCAGACACCCGGCCGGTCACGGTGACGGGTTTCTATGTGTGTCAGACACCCGGCCGGTCACGGTGACGGGTTTCCGTGGGTGTCAGACACCCGGCCGGTCATGGTGACGGGTGTCCGTGGGTGTCAGACACCCGGCCGGTCACGGTGACGGGTGACAATGAAGTCAATATCCGTTCCTCTTACCGGCACCTCGTCTCCTGCTCCGTGCACAATGATGCTGACCTTGAGGTAGCCTTTGGCCAACGTATTGACCTCGTTTGGCTCATACAGCAACAACCACTTCCTGAGCACTGCGTGACCTGCCGACAGACACTGTCTTTGCTCAGAGTTTCGCACAAGGCAGCAATCTCACCCCAAATACCCTCTCGCTTTAAGTCGTAAGAACAAGAGTCAAATAGCCAGGAGGGGCCGCGGTGTCCCGGGGCACTCGCCGCTGATGGCAGCACAGCCCGGCCCGGCTCGTTGGCAGGACCCGGAAGGGCCGACCAGTCACTGGGGGCCGGGAATCCTCTCCCTCGGCTCCCGTTATCATTGGAAACGAAAGCCAGCGACATTTTGGCGTCTAGGTCAACTCGATGGTCAATTTGTGACTGTGTGTGTGTGCGTGTGCGCGAGCGCGTGTGTGACTGTGTAGCTGAGCCCTCACATACCTGGCTGATCGTACACCGTACCAATGTCCAGCTGAAATTGGAAAGAAATGCGACAGCTCAGGAATGTTTCCATAATTATAATAACCCTCACGTTTGATATCATACCTCATTAAGACGGTTCAAACACCTCAATACGTTTTACTGCAAAGTGTAGTGACTGTGTGTTTTGTGTGTGGGGTGGGGGTGTGGGGGTGGGGGGGGGGGGGGAGAGGAAGGGGTTTGACAGCCAGGACACAGAGAGAGAGAAAGAGAGAGAGAAACTGGAATGGAGGGGGATTGGGAATGGAGGGGGATTGGGAATGGAGGGGGATTGGGAATGGAGGGGGATTGGGAATGGAGGGGGATTGGGAATGGAGGGGGATTGGGAATGGAGGGGATTGGGAATGGAGAGGGATTGGGAATGGAGGGGGATTGGGAATGGAGGGGATTGGGAATGGAGGGGGATTGGGAATGGAGGGGGATTGGGAATGGAGGGGATTGGGAATGGAGGGGGATTGGGAATGGAGGGGGATTGGGAATGGAGGGGGATTGGGAATGGAGGGGGATTGGGAATGGAGGGGGATTGGGAATGGAGGGGGATTGGGAATGGAGGGGGATTGGGAATGGAGGGGGATTGGGAATGGAGGGGCATTGGGCATTAGGATGGTTTGACTGAAGGACGAACCAGGAGATTGAGACACTCACCTTGAATATTCCCAGGATGGAGTCAGCCCGGAGCGAGTGGGAGTTTAAAACCTTCAAACAAGCGTTTATTATTTAATAATAATATTGTAATTTTATACATAATAATAATAATAATAATAATAATAATAATCCTGGCATTTGACCCGGTGCCCGATCACGTCTTCGAGACGTCTCAAAGCGCTCACAATAACAAAATAATAATCCTCGCATTCGATACAGCGCTTTTCACGCCTTCGAGACGACGTCTCAAAGCGCTTCGCAGGAATGCGCCTGTAACGTGTAGTGACCGTGTCTTTTTGTGGGAGAATCGGGGCCGCCAATTGCGCCCAGCGACGTCCCCACAAACGGTCGCGGATTGAGTGAGGCGAGGGATTATTACCCCCCCCCCCCCATCACACCCCCCACCCCCACCGGGAAAAGCGACGGGCGTTGTGTGACGGTGACTCTTTTTTTCACCGTAAACAGCACTCCCTCACCTGAATGTGGATAATTTCATTGAAGATTTCGGAGGGCAGTCCGTGGAAATTCTGGAAGAAAATCTGCGCAGGAAAAAAAGCGTTGGATGATTTGCATTTGCACCAGGTGGGGGGAGAGGGAGGCAGAGGGAGAGGGGGTGGTGGGGGGTGGGGTGGGGGGGGGGGTGACGGAAAGCGCAGTCATAACGATAGGTCTTAATAATGACGACGACTTTGTGGGCGAAATGCGACAGCCTATTGTGCACAGCAGTGTCCCCTCAAAGGGTCATGGATTGAAGTGACCAAATTATTATTATTATTATCTTTGGGGGGGAGGGTTATTAAGACAGGCTTTAAAGGGGGGAAAGAAGGGGTGAGGTGGACGGAGTTCCGGACGGGTGGGGGAGCTTGGGACGTCCTCCCGATGTGAAAGGCGCTGTGTAAACACCATTTGTTGTTGCTGTTGTTGTTGCTGGTGGACAGGGAGCCAGTGGAGCTGGGCCAGGGGGTGGGTGGGTGGGTATGGGTGTGGTGATGGGTTCAAGGAGTGGATTGATGCCCCTTAATGCCCGGGTTAAATCTCCTCCAGGGTTACCCCGCTCCCCCCCACCCTCACCTCTTCGAAGTAAGGGTTGTTTCCTCGCTTGACCCGGGTTCTGAAGACGGTCTCTCCCACGTACACCTTCACCACAGGCCGGATGTCAGCTCCTTGTAGCTGTCGGCCTTCCACAATCCTGACCCGAACCTGCGGAGGGAGAGTTTCTCCTCATTGCCCATTCCCTCCCTCCCTCCCCCTCGCTCTCCCTCCCTCCATACTCCACACTCATCATCTCAATCAGGGCAAGTGGACACTCACTAGGGTACCAACACACTCCAACATGGTGATGTTGGAGTGTGTTGGTACCCTAGTGACGGTGTACGGTGTGTGTGGAGTTACCCGGGTGATATTCCCGTGTGACGTGGTGATGGTGATGGTGACGGTGACGGGGGGGCGGTGGCGTTGCTCTGGTGATGGCCACGGCTGTACCTGGAAGTCCTGGGGCTTGTCGGAGAGGATGCGGGACAGTTTGGAGACTTTCCTGCCCGTCTCCCGATCCGGTGAGAGGGCCAGGTCCTGTCTGAGCGGCAATGAGCTCTCATCTCCCGCCGCCAGCTCCTTCTCCCTCTCCCGGCCTACAGCAACGGAGACACCAATTACGCCCTCGTTCCCCTTGCCCCCCCACCCCCTCCAGGGCTCAATCCCCTCGCGCCCCATCTCAGTCAATAGTTGATGGACCTTATTCCCCCACCACTCCCCCACCGTCCCCCAGGGAAGGGATACTGGGAGGGGAGGGGGGAGATGGGCTGAAGTGTTTTCTTCGCCCCGAAACCTCGCGCGTTAATCACTTATTGCTGACGTTCCACGACAGCTTGCCCGTACCTCGCTGAGCCCTTCGGGCGGGGTAGCTCGGTCGATCGTGTCTTCGAGACGTCTCAAAGCGCATCGATGGTCCCGCGGTGAAGGGAACCGGCGTGCGTACGTTGCGGGCGAAACGCGGCAGCCAATGGCGCACAGCGAAGTCCCCACAAACGGTCGTGAATTGAGTGACCGAATTATTATTATTATTATTTTTGAGGGATTATTACCCCCTCTCGCTTGCGAGGGGTAGCGGTCTGACCAACTGAGCTCTCTTACCGGCCTGGCTGTCTTGTTTCCCGGTGCCACGGTTTTCCTGATTCGCCTTTGCCGGAGGGTCGTAGACTACCTGGAAGCTCAGCGTCGTCTGGAGCGACAAGTAGGTATCGAGAAAGAACCCTTCAGCCACGGAAACCAACAAGAACGTTGCACTTATCCTGCTTCAGGAGGACAAACTCTCCCGGAGAATACAAGTGCGAGTCGCTGTTAGTTGCTGTGGTTGACATCTCACAGCGCTGAACACTGGATTCACTGTCAAGTGTAGTGACTGTGTGTTTTGTGGGCGGAGGCTGCAGCTAATTTGGCCCCAGTCACGTCCATCGCAAATACCCGTGAAGCGAGCGAGTGATTTTATCTGGAGGTTTGTCGGTCAGGATGTCGAGAGAGGGAGAGGGAGAAGCTCCCTTCTCTTTTCCCCAACAACGGCAGGACCTGGAAGGGCTGACCAGTCACTGGGGGCCGGGAATCCTCCCCCTCAGCTCCTGGTAACCCCACAGCCAAAGCCCAAACTAACTAACAGGGAGGGGGGTCCGAGCCGGACAAGCAGCGGGAAAGCTCGGCCAGACAGCGACATCAATGGCCGGAGCTGTGTGTGGGTTTAGATGGTCAGACTCCAGCAGTTACCCCAACGCACACTCTGGGCCTCCCCTCACCCCCACCCCCCACCCCCCACCCCCAAGCCTTGGCTCTCATCAGCCCGTGAACGAACACACTACAGAACTCGGACCTTGCCCTGACGTTTCTTCTTGTCGGTCAGAGCCACGCTGTCGAAGTTCACTGTCTTTATCTGATTTCCGATCAAGTTGAGGAGACGGACGGTGGTGGAGCCAATGACTCTGAGGAAACAAAGAGAAGCTGAGATGTGTAGGCGATCGCTAGGATGGTGGGAGGCAAAGTAGCATTTCTTTTGAACTTAATAGCAATAACAATCCTTCGAGACGTCTCAAAGCGCTTCACAGGATACACTGTAAAGTGCAGCGACTGTGTGTTTTGTGGGAGTCCCGAAAATAATGGACGATTGAGTAACCAATTTATTATTATTGTTTTTTTCCAAGTACCTCTCTCCCCTCTTCCCTGTTCCTCCCCCCCCGCAACCCCCAACCCACCCCCAATCCCCAAGTACGTTACCTGCCCTTCCCAATCTTGTCGTTTATCTTCAGATGGATCTGGAATGACGATTTCTCATCCAACGGAGTTCCCTTCAACTTAAACTCCAGGGTCTGAGAACGAAGGGGAGAGGAGAGGGAACAAGACAGAGGATGAGGGACTTCAGTTACGTGGAGAGATTAGAGAGGATTGGGATTGTTCTCCTTGGAGCAGAGAAGGTTGAGGGGAGATTTAATAGAGGGGTCGAAAATTATGAGGGGTTTTCGATAGAGCAGACAGGGGAGAAACTCTTTCCACTGGTGGGTGGGTTGGTAACCAGAGGACACAGATTTAAGATAATTGGCCAAAGGGGAGACGAGGAGACATTTTTTACACAGAGAGAGTTGTTACGGTCTGGAAAGATGGACGCCAGCAGATTTGATAACAACTTTCAAAAGGGAATTGGATCGGGACTTGAAGAGGAAAAGATGACAGGGCTATGGGGTAAGAGCGGGGAGTGGGACTAGTTGGGGTAAGAGCGAGGGAGTGGGACTAGTTGGTAGCTCTTCCAAAGGGCCGAATGGCCTCCTTCTGTGCTGTAATATTCTACGGTTCTATTCTAAAGGGGAGAGGAGGGAGAGTAGGGAGACAGCAGAGGAGGGGAGGGGCAATTTCATGACATTTTTCTTTATGGGAGACCAGAGAAAGAGGCAAGAGAGAGAGAAAAAGTAGACGACAATGGCAACAACTTGAATTTCTACAGCGCCATCGCGTAGGGTAGCGTCCCGGAGCGCTTGACAGTGGCGCATTGGTTTCCGTGTGTGTCGGACACCTGGTGACCAGGTGTATAAGGTCCTCACCTCATTCCATCGAGCGTGCCTCTCGTCCTCAGTTAAGGCTGTCCTCTTCTTTTTCCCTGGTGAGAGAAAGCGGACAATCCCAGGGTCGAGCACTCCTCCAGGTCTCTGGGTGTTGCTCGTGCAATGTGACTCCCCATAATAATAATAATAATAATAATAATTATTTGATGACTTCCAGACGTGTCAAAGTGCTCCACACAATATATTATCAATTGAATTCACTGTATGATTTGTGGGTGAAACGTGGCAACTAATTGCAAACAGTTGTGGATTCAGCGACCAAATTATTATTATTATTATTATTATTATTATGATTTCTCTGTTGTTTTCCATTAGTTATCACACTCTCCAGTTTGGCGTATTGCCAAATAGACAGTCACTACACTTTACAGTGAAGCACTTTGAGACGGCGCTGGATCAAATGCAAGGTTATTATTACTATTATTATCACTATCATCTGTAGGTTTCGACACCTCACCTCCAATACTTTATGTGGCGTGCGTTTTTGCCGCGTGTGTGTGTATACGACGTCGTGCGTGGGTGTAACGTGTGCTTGGCGTGTGTAAGCGTGCCCTTGACGTGCTCCGACCTCACCTCTGAAGAGCACGGTGATGTAGGAGTTGGGTTTGTCGAGCTGGGAGGCCGACAGGTTTGACACGCTCAGCATCCTCACCCCCCAGCCGTTACCTGCTCACTCACCACCCCACCGTCGGCGGTCGGGCATCTCTGCCCCCACCCTCTGGAACTTACCCCTCAATTCCTCCCCCTCACCCCCTCTCTTGCCTCCTTCAAGTCCCATCTAAAGACCTTTCTCCTCGACCGTGCCCTCAGCCACCCTCTCAACCCCCACTCCCCCTGCCCCCCAAACCCCTCCTGACCCCCCCCAACTCCCAGCTCGGGTCCAAAAGAAGCCCCCGACTGTCCAGCGCCCTGGGACGTCTTTCCGACGTGAAGGGCGCTCGCTAGACAAGTGTAACTTGTTGCTGCTGTTGCTTGCCGGCTCCCTGGTCAATACCCGCCATCTCTGCCATCGCCCCACCTCTTGTCCCGCTCCATTCCCTCCCCCTCCCACTCCACACCTCCCCTCGTCTCCAGGAGCGAGTGTGTGACGGTGAACGGAAGGCGTCAGCTCCGAAGAGGTCTTAGCAACCCATGGCAACCGGGTCACAAAGGAGGTACACTTGACTCGCCTGCGGTGTTCTTGTGGTGAAGCCCCAACTGTCGCTGCCGAGACACCCGGCCCGGTCACGGTGACGGGTGTCCGTGTGTGTCAGACACCCGGCCGGTCACGGTGACGGGTGTCCGTGGGTGTCAGACACCCGGCCGGTCACGGTGACGGGTGTCCGTGGGTGTCAGACGCCCGGCCGGTCACGGTGACGGGTGTCCGTGGGTGTCAGACACCCGGCCGGTCACGGTGACGGGTGTCCGTGGGTGTCAGACGCCCGGCCGGTCACGGTGACGGGTGTCCGTGGGTGTCAGACGCCCGGCAGGTCACGGTGACGGGTGTCCGTGGGTGTCAGACGCCCGGCCGGTCACGGTGACGGGTGTCCGTGGGTGTCAGACGCCCGGCCGGTCACGGTGACGGGTTTCCGTGTGTGTCAGACACCCGGCCGGTCACGGTGACGGGTGTCCGTGGGTGTCAGACACCCGGCCGGTCACGGTGACGGGTGTCCGTGGGTGTCAGACGCCCGGCCGGTCACGGTGACGGGTGTCCGTGGGTGTCAGACACCCAGTTGGGCCAAGAAGACAATCTTGTCTCAGATGTGCTCAGTGATTGATCCATCACTAATCCTAATGTAACCCAAACCATATGACATCATCAGAAAGACGTACAGAGATTACACAATATTTATACAGAGGAACGCCCAACCTCAACCGGCTGTGCTCGCCAAGTCCACAACGGCTTGGAAAGGAAAATTATTTTTTTCAGGAGTACGAGGACCGAGCAGGGAATGGGATTAGAGGAGAGAGCTCCAGTGGGGGACGAGCCCCAGGACAGACACTATGGGGTGGGGGGGTGGGAGAGAGGGAGAGAGAGCAGGGAATGGGGTTAGAGGTGGATAGACACTTGTTAGCTCAGGGTATTAAGGGATAAGAAGTAAGTGCCCCATAAAATATACCGTTTCTCTCACAAAATATGCAGTCAATTCACTCTATAGTGTATCCCTGTGAAGCGCTTAGAGGCGTCTTGAAGACGTGATGAAGCTCCCTATGAAGTGCAAGGCGTGAGTTTGCATGGTTGAAGGTGGAGCAAGGGTTAATCGGCACATGGAGACACACGGGAACCCGTGATTCACACGCGGAGGAACTGAGTCAACACTCAGCCCCCTCACAGGACATTCACGGTGACTGATCTCACAACCTTGACGTCAATCCATGTCCAGAATCATCACAAACAGCAGCTGGCTGGGGTTATCGCTCCAATTTTTGGGGTTACTGGGGTTAATGCATGTGGGAACCTGCCACCGTGACCGGCCGGGTGTCTGACACGCACGGACACCCGTCACCGTGACCGGCCGGGTGTCTGACACACACACACGGAAACCCGTCACCGTGACCGGTCGGATGTCTGACACGCACGGAAACCGTCACGTACACCGTGACCGTCCGGTGTCTGACCAACACACGGAAACCCGTCACCGTGACCGGTCGGGTGTCTGACACACACGGAAACCCGTCACCGTGACCGGCCGGGTGTCTGACACACACACGGAAACCCGTCACCGTGACCGGCCGGGTGTCTGACACCCACGGAAACCCGTCACCGTGACCGGCCGGGTGTCTGACACCCACGGAAACCCGTCACCGTGACCGGTCGGGTGTCTGATCGGTGGGTTTCCGTGTGTGTCAAACATCGGGATGATCACATTGATGGGTTTAAAAATGCATCTTCCACTGTGTAATCGCACACTCCTTGTGCATTTGCACACTCGCTGTGCAATCGCACACTCGTGCCCAGGATCTCTGTGTCTCCACTCCCCCACCAGAGGGCGCACAACCCACTGACCCTCATCCCAACCCGAGCAATGGACTCCACGGGGTCAGGGCTGACCTCCCCCTCAACGCAGCTCCCCCCACCCCCCAAACACACAGTGATTATTATCAGTGGAGACCTGTAGCTCAGTGGTTAGAGCCCTCACCCCACAAGCGAGAGAACCTGAGTTCGATTCCCGGCAAAACCTTAGGCAACTTTCCTTACTCCGCACACGCACACGCACACGCACACACACACGCGCGCGCACGCGCCTCTGTTTACCAGCAGTCAGTAGGAACCCGGTTGGCGGATCGAGTTTCCGGGGGTAATAATCCCTCCCAAAAAATAAATAAGTAAAGGATAATCATTTGGACGCTGCTGTGCGCAATTGGCTGCCGAGTTTCGCCCACGAACTATGCAGTCACTACACTACACGCGTATTTTGTGAAGCGCTTTGAGACGTCTCGAAGACGTGATAAGGCGCCGTATCAAATGCAAAAGATTATTATTGTGATTGTCAGTGATTATTGTCAACAATTCTCGGTAAACCCCAACTGTCCTTCAAATCCCGCTCTGCCTTCCCCCACCTCCGCCACAGCGCCGGCTCCTCCACTGCCTCTACCCTCAGATCCCCGAGACCCTTAAGGAGGGATGCATTCTGCTTACCTAATCCCAGAGATTATTAGGCGCCGGCGCATTCATCACGTCCAGGTTCGTCTTCCCAACTCTTCCCTCCGCAAGCCTCAGATCATCCAGAACTCTGCAACTTGCGTCCTCTCCCACACCGGGCTCCGTGACCCCACCCCCCCCACCCTTGGCAGCCCGGCTCCACTGGCTCCCCATCCCCCAGAGGATCGAGTCCAAAATCCTCATCCATATCGACCTGTCTGCTCCCTCCGCTCAGCGGACTCCGGCCTTCTCCGCCATCGGCGGTCGGACCTTCAGCCTTTGGAACTCCAACTTGTCACCTTGGAGCCAGTTCAGCTCCGAGGAGACCCCGGTTACCATTCCCCCTCATCCCCACCCCCAAGGAGGAAGTCTACTTCGATTAGCATCTCACCCCAACGTCTCTAGAACTTATTAGTGGACGAAAGGCACAAACCCTCACATTTCCAGACTGTCTTGCACTGGGTGAGAGATCGATGGTCAATGGATGACAGGAGACTTCTGCTCTCTCAGTTCATTCAGCCACTCACTCTCCCCTCTGTCCCCGGCCTCCTCACTCGCCCACCCACCGCCTCACATCACACTGTGAGTCCGCAGGCTCCAAGCGACGAACAATAAAGAGGTTCCTGTAAGAAAAGTCTGCTTCATTTTTGTATGTCCGATACGTGTGGAAACCCGTCACCGTTGCTCAAGAGTCTCCAAACCCAACTGAGAATTCCATGTGTCGCAGCACACCTGGAAACCCCAGAGATAGATTGTTGGAATGGAATGTGCTCTCTCTCCCTGGAGGGACGCCCCCCCCCCCGTTTACCTAATTCCGGAGAGTATTAGGCGCAGGTTGGTGAGAGCCAAGGCTTGAGGGGGAGCCCAGAGTGTGCGTTGGGGTAACTGCTGGAGTCTGACCATCTAAACCCACACACAGCTCCGGCCATTGATGTCGCTGTCTGGCCGAGCTTTCCCGCTGCTTGTCCGGCTCGGACCCCCCTCCCCGTGAGTTAGGGCTTTGGCTGTGGGGTTACCAGGAGCTGAGGGGGAGGATTCCCGGCCCCCAGTGACTGGTCGGCCCTTCCAGGTCCTGCCGATGAGCCGGGCCGGGCTGTGCTGCCATCAGCAGCGAGTGCCCTGGGACACCGCGGCCCCTCCCGGCTCAGGAACCGGGGGCTCGAGACCGTCACAGAGGAAGGGGCTCGATTCCAACATCCCATGGGCAGACAGGTCACCTTGGAGCCAGGTTCAGCTCTGAGAAGACCCCGCTTATCTCCCCCACCCCCAAACCCCCAACCCCCAACCCCCAGTCCCCCCACAGAGGAGGAAGTCTGCTTCAATGTCTTTCTCCCCCCCACCCAAAGCCATTTGGTGTCTCCCGAACTGGACAACAGCTGAATTTGACGATTTAATCTCATCGTTTGAGACAAACAAAGGAGTATCAGAGCGATGGGTCACTGGATTCCGAGCCGGGAAGTGTAAACAGTCGCAGCAGGAGACCACATTCAGTCACCCACCCACTCCCCCAGGACGCTGTCTGATTATTATCGCATTACACGCCGGGCAGATGTGTCTGTCGGTGACGTGTGCTCTCTGCCCTGTTGTGTAAGGGGCAGGAGCGTGATTCACGGAGGGTTTGGTTTGACGGCCGCTCTCCGTCCTGCGCGCGAGGGGTTCTCTTGACGAGCGCAGCACGAGGCGTGGGACGGCTGGCGAGAGACAGGCCCGCGAACATCCGGAGCCCCCTCTCCTTCTCGAAGCAAACGGCAGCCGCCTGCGCGCTCAACACACGCACTGATGCCTCGCGCACACGCGCGCAGCCTGTTCACGCACGCATTGACGCCCCGCCACGCACACACCAACACGCGCACATTCACGCCCCACACACACACACACACACAGTCACGCACGCAATCGGGCTCACTGATGTCCCGCGCACAAATGGGAATGCACGCTGTTGCCCCGGGGAACGCGCACTCTCACACGCTCACTCGCACGCTGATGTCCTGCACGGGTGCATACACGAGTACACTCGAATGCACACACATATACACACACACACACTCAGTGACACCCCATGCACACACACACACACGCACACGCACTCACACAGTGATGCCCCACTGCACACACACACACACACACAAACACACACACGGACCCTCCACCCCTCCTCCCCGATGGCTAGGACATCGAGGCGGGGGGGGGGGTGGTGGGGGAGGGAAGAGATCAAGAGCGAGAGAGAGAGAGAAACTCCCTTCTCTTTCCCCCCCCCCCCACACAGAGGAAGATCTTTAACTGAATCGCCTGAACAGGGCACAGACGGGGCGGGGAGCGAGTGAAGGTTTAACGCTGAGAGCGAGAGAGAGAGAGAGAGAGCGAGAGAGTGACCGAGGCTCGTTTGCGGATCATGGCGGGGGTCTCGCGAGCGGGATTGGCGACGGGCGGGATCGGAGGGCGAGGAGGGGGCAGATGTCAGCCTTTCGAGAAAGCCGTGTGCCGTGTGGGAAAACTAACCGAACCGCCGCGCTGCAGAGCAAAGAGTTTGCAAGGCGGCCCTTTTGTGCGTGTGTATATATATATATAGATATAAAAAAAGTGGGGTGGGGGGCGAACGTGGGGGTTGAGAGCGAAGACAGAGAGAGAGAGAGAGAGAGGGAGGGTGGGGAGGGGGAGAGAGCGCGGCAGAGCCAATGCTGGCCTCAGCGCGATGCTGAGCCCCCAGGCCCAAAGCACAAACAGACACGTTTGCTAAAACCCACTCAAAACACTTTCCGAGTGAGTTTGGCCGAGTTTCCGGCTCATTCACACCGCTGATGCTCTGGGAGTGGTTGATCTATACTCCAGCCCCTCTCTCCCCCCCTCTCTCTCCTCCTCCCACATCTCTTTTCAAGCTGTTTTTCCCTCCCTCTCTCTCCCCCCCCCCCCCCCATCCCTTCCCCTTCCCCTTCCCTCCCCCCCCCATCCCACTTCTCTCTCTTTCTCTCCCTCTCTATCCCTTTCTTTTCATTCTTCTTCTCCTGCTCCCGTTTCGCTGGTGCCTCCCGTCCATCTCTTGGCGACAGGGGATCGAGGATGGGTTCAACGCGACTCGGAATGCTGCTGTTAAATCTGTCCCTCGCAGTCCTGGGGCTCAGCGATCAGAGCTTTACAGACTTCCCCGACCCAGCAGACGTGGATTACAAAGATCCTTGCAAAGCCGGTGAGTGCAAACACACAGACGCAGCACGCAGGAGTCCTTGCCCCCCCGAGCTCTGAGGAGCGCAGAGGGAATCAATGAAAAAAAAATACCCCTTTTTTTTATTTCCCCGCAACTCCCCAGCCCACCCCCTCCCCACCACCGCCACACGAAAATATTTTTCGAGGAATGTCTGGAAGCCAAACTGAGTCAAGTCAAGTCGAGCCGAGCCGAGCTCGGTCTTAACTTCCCCCCCCCTCTCCCCCCCAAAAAAAACCCTTCCCTTAACTTTCCAAAACATTTCCCCGGAAGCCTTCGCCCTCTCAAAACACCTTCTGAGGTTTTTCTTCCCCCGATGGAAGGCGCCGGCAACGAACCAAACAGTTTGGAAGCCGAAGAGCGCTTTTATTTTTGTGGCAGAATTTTTTTTAGAAAAAAGAAAAGGGGGTGAAAAAAGGATACGCTGTGAAGTGAGTCGACTGTGTATTCTGTGGGCGAAACTGTACCTTAAAAGTATTTTTTTTTGTGTGGGGGGGGGGGGGGTGAAAGGCAGCACCCAATTGCGCGCAGCGGTGTCCCCGACAAACAGTCGTGGATCGAGTGGTCAAATAATTTTTTCAAGGGGTTATTACCCCCCCCCACACCCTCCCCCCTCCGGAAAGCGATCCTCCAATCGACTAACAACTGGGTTCCTACTTAACTGCTGGGTAAACAGAGGCGTATGTGTGTGTGTGTGTGTGTGTGTGTGGAGTAAGGAAACTTGCCTGAGGTTTCGTCCTGACCTGCCCAGGAATCGAACCCGGGTCCTCTCGCTCGCGAGGGCGTGCGTTTTATTTTATTTTACCGCGTAGCCCGCGAAGCGCTCCGAGACGTCTCGACGACGCGACAAGGATCTGCGTCAAATGCAAAAATTATTATTATTATCATTATTATTATTATTATTATTATCCCAAACTGTACGAGCTGTAAAATATTGCTTTGCGGGTTTCCCAGAAGGTTTGAAGGCTGACAGTGTGTCAGCGGTTGGGACTTTTTTTTTCCGCCATGGAAGCTTGGGGAATGTTTGCTGGAGTTTAATTGGGTCTCTTCAGCTCTCTGGGGCTGAACGGCTCACATCCTCTCACCCTCTGTATCCTGACCTCAGCTCTAACCGTCCCGGCTCTGAGCTTAAGGCTCTGCACCAGTGATGATCCCTCTACCAGAGGGAAGACTTGTCCACTCTTTAATCTGCCGTGGGAGGTGCCCAGGATCTCCTTGAAGCTGAACTGTTTGGCAACGGCAGATCGCAAATCGAGTCAGCCCTCTCTGTGAGGGTCTCTAGCCCCGGTTCCTGAGCCGGGAGGGGCCACAGTGTCCCAGCCAAAGCGCTAACTAACTAACTAATGGGGAGGGGGGTCCGAGCTGGACAAGCAGCGGGAAAGCTCGGCCAGACAGCGACATCAATGGCCGGAGCTGTGTGTGGGTTTAGATGGTTAGACTCCAGCAGTTACCCCGACGCACACTCAAGAAAAAGGATGCATCACTCCAGGGAGAGAGAGAGAGAGAGAGAGACAGCGCATTCCATTACAACGATCTCTCTCTGGGATTTCCACGTGTAGTTTGGGACCTCAGAGTTCTCAGTTGGGTTTGGAAACTCTTAAGCAACGGTGATGAGTTTCCGCATGTGTCAGACACCCGGCTGACCAAAACGCACCCCGACTGGTTCCCCGTCATGATTTTACACTCCTCAATCACATCCTGTAGCTCAGGGGTTAGAGCCCTCGCCTCGCGAGCGAGAGGACCCCGGTGTGATTCCCGGGCGGGTCGGGTCAGGGCAAAACTTTGGGCAAGTTTCCTTACTCCACACACACACACACACACACACACAGAGCAGTCAGTAGGAACCCGGTTGTTAGTCGATTGGTGGATCGCTTTTCCGGGGGTGACAATCTCCTTCCAAAAAAAAATAACAATAATAATTTAGTCGCTCAACCCACGGCTGTTTGCGGGGACGCTGCTGTGCGCAATCGGCTGCCGCGTTTCGCCCACAAAACACACAGTCACTACACTTTGCAATGTATCGTGCGAAGCGCTTTAAGTCGTCTCAAAGACGCTGTAACAAATGCAAGGATTATTATTATTATTATTAACTGGAAAAAACTCTCCGCTGTTATTTTCCAGACACTCATAGTAAAGTCCAGGGTCTCGTTTGCCTAATGACTGCAGCAAATGAGATGTTAATGATTCACAGACTTGAACCCACGGCCTCTTTGCCCACCTCCCCCTCCGAATGGTTCTCTGAACTTTAGCCCATATAATACTCCCTGCATTTTGACAAAGTGCCTTATTACGCAAAAGCGCTTCGCAGAATTTACTGCAAAATGTAGTGACTGCGTATTTTTTTTTGCAGGATGATTACCCCTGGAGAGTGATAATAATATAATAATAATAATAATAATCCTCGCATTTGATATAGCGCTTTTCACGTCTTCTCGACGTCTCAAAGCGCTTCACAGAACGCACTGTAAAGTGAATCGACTGTATATTTGTGGGCGAACGCGGCAGCCAATTGCGCACAGCAATGTCCCACAAACAGTCGGGGATTGAAAATGACCAATTTATTATTGTTTTTGGTTTTGGAGGGATTATTATTAGGCTCTGTGTGGAGTAAGGAAACTTGCCCGAGGTTTGGCCCTCTGCCTGGAATTGAACTCAGGTCTCTCGCTCGCAAAGCGAGTGCTCTAACCGCTGAGCTACAGGGAACTCCATATCCCAAACACCGAATACCCTCGGTCACGCTTTGCGACGTTAAACTCCGCCTGCCATCGTTCTGCCCGTTCTCTTTCTCTACCTGCATCTCCATACCTTTCGCTTGACCTCACAACAACAACAACAACAACTGGTGCTTACACAGCGCCCCTCACAAAGGGTTTGCGTCTGAGAGCGCTTGACGGCGGCGGAGAAGGACGCCGGACCGGGGGGAAAGGGGTGGGATGAGGTGACCGTAGGCACGATCGAACACGACCTGAAGATGGGGAAGGAGTGGGCAAGGCGGAAGGATAGAGGGAGTGAGCTCCGGAGGTTCGGGGGCTGAAAGGATGGCCGCCAAATGGTGGAGCAGAGAGTACGAGGGGACACCCCGACGGCCGGAGCCGGTCGAGAGGTCCACTCGCTGAATTCCTGTGTTGCGTGGATGATAAATAGGCTCGAGACTGACTTCCCTCACCCCTCCCCTCGAAGACCTTTTATAATAATAATAATATAATAGTCCTTGCATTTGGTATCACACCTCATCACTTCTTCGAGACGTCTCAAAAGCGCTTCACAGGATACACTGTAAAGTGTAGTGACTGTGTATTTCGTGAGAGATTCAAGAGTTATCATCACCAGTTAGGGATTCTAGCCTCCCTCTCTCTCTCTCTCTCTCTCTCTCTCCTCTCTCTTCTCTCTCTCTCTCTCGCTCTCCATGGGAGAGGGGAGGGATGGGGGAAGAAGGGAGGTGAGTGAGCGAGAGGGAGAGAGAGAGAGAGAGAGAGAGAGCAGAGAGAGGGAGTGAGTGTGAAGTACGGTTCTGGACACGTCTACACTTTGAAAGTCAAGCCATCCGAACGCTGCCAAATACTTGTTTGCTTTGACACATGTTTGACCACTTTACTTAACCGGCTTTCCTCTGCCTCAAACCCGGCTCCAGAACCACAGCCGTCTGCCCGCAGTCGCCCCTTTCCGCCCATCGTATCATCGTATGTAATAATCAGACCCGGCGCCTTATCAACGTCGTCGAGACGTCTCGAAGCGCTTCACGGGATGCGCCGTAAAGCGCAGCGGCTGTGTATTTTGTGGGCGAAACGCGGCAGACAATCGCGCACAGCAGCGTCCCCCCGCCCCCCCCCCACCCCACCCCACACACACACAAAACGGTCGTGGATTGAGCGAACGAATTATTATCATTATTTTTCTTGGAAGGGTTTATTACCCCCGGAATAAGGAACCGCCAACCGACTAACGACCGGGTTCCTAGTGACTGATGGTACACAGAGGCGCGTGTGTGTGTGTGTGTGTGTGTGTGCGTGTGTGTGGGGGGGGGGTGGGGGGGGGGGGCTGGGGGGCAGTAAGGAAACTTGGCTAAGGTTTCACGATCCTCGCTAACAGATTGTAGAGTGATGGAGAAAAAGAATGTAAACAGAGTAAAGAGACGCTGTATAGAGATATGTTTATATCCCCACCCCTCCACCCCCCCTCCACCAACCCACCCCCACCCCCCCCCCCCCCCCAGCTCTGACTGACGTGGAGGGGAGACAATGGCTGCCATGTTTGCACTGGGATCTCAGCCGCTCATTCGTGGCGTGAGAAATTTATGGGGCCCTGACTGGGGGCAGGAGAGGTGGGGAGAGAGAGATAGAGAGAGAGAGAGAGGGAGGGGGGGAGGGAAGGAGGGAGCGAGGCTGAGAGAGAGAGAGAGAGAGAGAGGGGTAGTAAGAATCGTCCTCGCATTTGACCCGGCGCCTGATCACGTTCTTCGAGACGTCTCAGAGCGCTTCACGGGATACGCCGCAAAGTGCAGTGGCTGTGCATTTCGTGGGTCGAAACGCGACGGCCGATTGTGGGCATCGTTGACTTTTACGGTGCGTCCTGTGAAGCGCTTTGAGACGAGATAAGGCGCTGCATTAAAATGCGAGGATTATTATCGTATTATTTTTGATAGTTATTCAATTCCCCGTTTAAAGCAAGAACGGAACCTGTCTCTCCCACAGAGAAAAACTGCGTTCCACTGCCTTCGGTTCGGACGCTAACTGGACACCGGAGAAGGTGTTTGTACAGACCGCCTGTGGCGACGGATTGCTCTGGGATTTAATAAAAATACTGAGGCTCTGTAACTGCAACCGACGCCTCTGCCAATCAATAAATCAGTCATCACTTTGTTGTTTGTTCAGCCGAGTATCCGACACGCACGGGAGACCCGTCACCGCGATCAACAGTCCCTCCGACCCGTTGCACTTCACAGTGTATCCCCGCGAAGGGCCTTGAGACGTCTCTCTCGATAGACGCGATAAGGCGCCGGGTCCAACGCGGGGATTGCTATCATTTATTGTCACAATTGATGGCTCTGTTTCCGCAGTTGCGTTCTGGGGAGACATCGCCCTGGACGAGGAGGACCTGAAAATGTTCCGAGACTTAAACGGTCGGAGAATCCCAAACTCCGGACAGTCCACGGCGGGTAAGTCACATCCCACTCGCTCACAATAACAGCAATATACGTGGAGAGGGGAGGGGGAGGGGGAGTGGGAGGGGAGGGGGAGGTGGGCACAGTGTAAAACAGCACACTGAGGATCCCAGCGAGGGGGGAAGGGGGGGGTGGGGGTGAGGCAGAGGGATTCGGGGATGGACGGAGAGGGCAAGGAGGAGCCATTAGGGCTTTGGCTGCAATGGGAGCTGAGGGGAAGGATTTCCTGCCCCCAATGACTGGTCAGGAGTTGAGGAGAGCTTTGAGGGAGGGAGAGAGGGAGTGGTGTGTCACCCAATGAGGGTGACGTTGTGGTTTTTGCTGAGTCCTACGAACTGGTTATCTATGTCTCTCCGTGTCTACAATGGCCGCCATCTGGACTCTGACCTCCAGTGTCCGGTCAAGTGGTTGTGAACTCAGTTGATCTCAATCCAATTTCGGTGGAAGAAAGTCCACCTTCAGCAGAAAGTTCGGCCCCACAACTGGGCTGTGTTTGCACAGCTGCTTCCCAGACCCGATTTCACCTGGTGTTGATGTTGCTACTGGGTCCTCACGTCAATGGGAATCTTCCGCTCAGGCAGAGCGAGCGCTCACAAGTGCTTTGCAGGATTCGCTGGAAAGTGTAGTGACTGTGCGTTCCGTGGGCCAACAGCCCACAAACACAAACCAACATCTCCGCAAACGGCCGTGAAGCGAGCGAGGGGTTTTATCTGTCGGCCAAGACACTGAGGGAGAGAGGGAGGGAGGGAGAGAGTGAGGCTTCCGCATTCACCTGCGAAACACACAGTCACTACAATCTACAGTGGGTCCCGGGGAAGCACTGTGGGACGTGTGTGACACGTCAGGATCTTATCGCATTACGATAGGGACGTGTTCGCCGTTTATAAGAATGATAATAATTCTCAGATGTGACCCACGAGCCTCAACGATGCAATTCAGAAGCTGAGGGCCGATATCCCAAACTCTGTCTGACACAGAACATTAACCCCGTGGCTCAGGGGTTCGAGCGAGAGGACCCGGGTTCGATTCCCGGGCGGGTCAGGTCAGGGCAAAATGTGGGGCAAGTTTCTTTACTGCCCCCCAACCCCCCCCCACGCACACACACACACACGTCTCTGGTTACCAGCAGTCAGTAGGAACCCGGTTGTTAGTCGATTCCGGGGGTAATAATCCCTTCAAAATAATAGTAAGAATTCGGTCACTCAACCCACGGCTGTTTGCGGGGGACGCTGCTGTGCGCAATTGGCTGCCGCGTTTCGCCCACAAAATATACAGTCACTACACTTTACAGTGTATCCTGTGAAGCGTGATGAGGCGTTGGATCAAATGCAAGGATTCTTTTCACATTTTTTTTTATGACTGTGTGCGTGACTGTGTGTGGCTGTGTGTCTGGCCGTGTAGGGCTATATGCGGGTAACGCTCTCTCTCTCTCTCTCCCTCTCTCTCTCTCCCCCCGTCTCTCTTTCCCAGGTGTTGCTCTGAAGGGGGGAGGGAGGAGCCGGAATAGAAGAGCTTCCACCTCCCGCCCGGAGAGAGTGTGGCCCGAGGGAGTGATTCCCTACGTGATCGGAGGGAACTTCACCGGTGAGTTCAGACGACAACAGCTTGCGTTTACGTGGGGTAGAGTCCCGGAGCGCTTGACAGTGGCGGAGTCTGACCCCGAGCCGGGAGGAGGAGGAGGAGGAGGTGGGGGTGTGGGGAAGGTGACCGTGAGCACGATCCAAAAGGACGGTCTTTAGGTGGGATTCGAAGGTGCGGAGGGAGGGAGGGAGGGAGAGGGAGGGAGTGAGGCGGAGGGATTGGGGGAGAAAGTACCAGAGTTTTGGGGGGTAGTGACTGGAGCCAATTTGCGCCCAGTGACGTCCCAGCGAACAGCCGTGAAGCGAGAGGGCGATTTTATCTGGGGTTAGGGGTTGGGGTGGGGGGGGGAATTGTTGACTAGGACACCCCGGGAGAGAGAGAGAGGGAGAGAGAGTGTGAGAGAGAGAGAGAAACTCCCTTCTCTTTCCCCCCGACAGCGTCGCGGGAGAGATCTTTAACGTCCACCTGAACAGGGCACAGACGGGGAGTGAGTGAGGTTTAACGCCTCGTCCGAAGGACGGCATCTCAGCTCTCTCTCTCTTTCTCTTTCTCTCTCTTCACAGCCGAGGCGAGAGAGAGAGAGAGAGAGAGAGTGAGCGAGTGACCGAGCCACGGGCTGCCACGTGAGAGATAGAAATGGAGACGTCGGGAGGTGGTGGTGGGTGGTGGGGGAAGGGGGAAGAAATAAGTAGGATTAATGAACTGGGAAAAGGGTTTGAGGAAGGATAAGTGTGTGAGAGTTGAAGCTTTATAGGGAATTGATATGGTTTTCATTAGAATAGAAACATCTGGCCTCACAGCTGTGCCAGGACCTTGTGAGGAGAAGCCAGGGCCAAATCCCCGGCGACTCGAGAGGTAGGACATTTAACCCAATCCGCAACAGCTGAGACGGAAAGGCCAAGACGGACGGACTCTCGTGCGTGGGTCGTAACAGGGTGTCAGCCTGTGATTCAGACCCCAGCCACCTCTCTCGTGAGTTTGTGGGTTCGAGCCCTCTCTCTTCCCCCCCTCCCCACACACGTCAGGGACTCTGACGTTCCAGCGTAGCGCTGCGGAGAGAGAGAGAGAGAGAGAGAGAGAGAGAGTGAACGCTACATTATCAGAGGTGCCGTTCTCCGGATGCGATGTTAAACCTCACTCCCTCCCACACGCCTCTGTTTTCCTCGTGATAAGTAGGGTCCCACTTGTTAGTCGGTCGGCGGATGGCTTTTCCAGGGGTAATAATCCCTCCCCCCCGCAAAAAAAATAATAATAATAATTCGGTCACTCAATCCTCGACTGCTTGTGGGGACGCTGCTTTCTCCCTGACCCACCCGGGAATTGAACCCGGGTCCTCTCGCTTGCGAGGCGAGGGCTCTGACCACTGAGCTACAGGACAAGAAGCATCGGTAGTAGTACGGATCGGCGAATTTTCGAGCAACCGCGGCAATACTTTTCACTGAAGAGGACGTTAATTCAAAATGAGTCGGTCAAAGGAGCGGAAAGCGGACGCTGAAGTCCGGATATTCCACAAAGAATGGACTTCTCAATATTTTTGCACCGGCGCGGGTGGGAAAGCCGTGCGTAATTTGCAAAGTAAACACGCAAACACGCTTGCAAATAACCTCCAGACGCCTCAAAGCGCTCTTGAGACGATTGTTCGAATGCACAAAGAGCAAAGCATTGTCACAAAAAAACAATCTGCGTCCCGGGATGAGGTTACAAGAGCGAGCGACGCGACCGCGCACAAAATCGCCGCGAACAGCGAACCAATCTCTGAAGGAGAATTTATTAAGGAAATCGATTCAGTCAATCAAAAAAATTAAGGAGATCTGCGATGACCGCTGACCAGCTTGCAGCAGTGCTCCGCGTGTGCAACGACGGAGACGACGCCTGACTTCAATTGTCTGGTTAACCCACATCATCAGCGCTTTCGCTCTTCCCGTTGAGTGAACGTCTGACATTCTCATCAATATGTGACTAAATGAATAAATATCGAAGCGATCTCCGCTCAATGAGTTGTTTTTATCGAACCTAATTTTAACGAATGTCAATGATATGGACTTATAGCCAAAAGATATGGACTTATAGCCAAAATAATTGCCCGCCCCTGATCTGATCTCATCTTGCGAAATGCAAATATTATTATTATTATATTACTATTATTATTATTGTGTTCCAGGGGCCCAAAGAGCCATCTTCAGACAGGCCATGAGGCACTGGGAGAAAAATACCTGCGTCACTTTCCTGGAGAGGACAGACGAGGAGAGCTACATCGTTTTCACCTACAGACCCTGTGGGTAAGTGAGGGGCTCAGTCGCTCTCAGTCACCCCAGCCTGAGAAGGTTGTGGGTTTGAGCCCCTATCACCCCCACGTCGGGGACAGTAGGCTTCACTGCGTCTCTAACCCTGACCTGGGAGTGTGGACAGTGTAGAGGGAGTGTTACTGGGTCTCTAACTCTGATTTGTGGAGTATGGATGCAAAGCGTAGAGGGGACTTGACTCCGTAGCTCCTGACAGTGTTACTCCCCACCTCTCTCTCTCTCTCTCTCTCTCTCTAGATGCTGCTCCTATGTGGGGAGGCGAGGGGGGGGCCCTCAGGCCATCTCCATCGGCAAGAACTGTGACAAGTTTGGGATTGTGGTGCACGAGTTGGGCCACGTGATTGGCTTCTGGCACGAGCACACCAGGCCTGACCGTGACAACCATGTCACCATCGTCAGAGAGAACATCCAACCAGGTGACTGACCTCCCGACGCCCAGCCTGACCCTCCTGAACCCCAGCCTGACCCTCCCGACCCCCAGCCTGACCTCCCGACCCCCAGCCTAACCTCCCGACCCCCAGCCTGACCTCCTGAACCCCAACCTGACCCTCCCGACCCCCAGCCTGACCTCCCGACCCCCAACCTGACCTCCGAACCCCCAACCCGACCTCCTGACCCCCAGCCTGACCTCCTGAACCCCAACTTGACCCTCCCGACCCCTAGTCTGTCCTCCGAACCCCCAACCTGACCTCCTGACCCCTAACCTGATCTCCCGCCCTCCAACTTGACCTCCCGACCGCCAATGTGGCCTCCCAACTCCAACCTGAACCCCCGGCCCTTCGACCTCCCGACCTCATTCGCCCCCCTTCGTCACCTCCAAGCGAGGCAGCACCCCGGCGCCTCGGGCGCCCGGTGGTGACTAACCTCTCGCTCGTGCGAACTTCTCAGGGCAGGAGTACAACTTCCTGAAGATGGAGCCCGAGGAGGTGGATTCGCTGGGGGAGATGTACGACTTCGACAGCATCATGCACTACGCCAGGAACACCTTCTCCAGGTGGGTCTCACGCCCCCGACCTGCGCCCCCCACTGCCCTCCCTTGCCCCCCCCCCCTCCCTGCCCCGCCCCATTGCCCGCTTGCCTGCCCGGGACTCAGCGATATCACAGCTTCCTCTCACCAGATGTTGTCCCACCACCCACCGCTCAGCCTAACCCAGTACCAGATTGGTGGATCGCTCTTCCAAGGGGGGAATAGCCCTTTCAGAAGACTGAACCACAACCGTAATAATTTGTTCGCTTCGGTCCACGGCTGTTTGTGGGGACACTGCTGTGCGCAATTGGCTGCCGCGTTTACGCCCACAAAATACACCTTACAATACGTCCCGTGAAGGGCTTTGGGGTTTCCGTACGCGTCAGACACCCGGTTGACCCCCCGAAAATCTCCGCTGACTGTTGCGCTGTTTGCTCTGTGTTTAAGGGGTATATTCCTGGATACGATTCTCCCCCGATATGATGAGAATGGTGTCCGGCCACCGATAGGACAACGGACGAGGCTGAGTAAGGGCGACATTACTCAAGCCCGGAAGCTTTACCAGTGTCAGGGTGAGTGTCAGCCCCACTCGCTCGCTCCCCCCACCCCCACCCGCCCCCCCACACACACACACGTGCACACACACATGCACACACATACACCTACACACACATACACACACAAATGCACACACATACACCTACACACACATACACACACACGTGCACACACATACACCTGCACACATACACCTACACACGTGCACACACATACACCTACACACATACACACACACGTGCACACACATACACCTACACACACACACGTGCACGCACATACACCTACACACATACACACACACACGTGCGCGCACACACATACAGACACACAGCCGGACGGACACACACACACACACACACAGACATTGACACGCACACAAACACCTGCGCGTACATACACACACCGGCAAAGTGTAGTGACTGTATATTTCGTGCGGAAGCGCCTCGAGACGCCTCGACGACGTGATGAGGCCCCGTGTCCCAGTGCCGGGATTATTATTATCATTATTGTGAGCACTAATCGCGGAGCCTTTGCTCTGCTCCGCAGCCTGTGGCGAAACACTCCAGGATTCCTCAGGGAACTTTTCCTCTCCCGGCTTCCCGAACGGATACTCGTCCTTCACCCACTGTGTGTGGCGGATCTCAGTCACGCCAGGCGAGAAGGTGAGAGCCTGGTGCCAGCGGCTGGCACAGAGAGAGAGGTGGGGGGGACACGGGCACTGGGTGGTGGGCGGGGGAGGCGGTGGGGTGGGGGGTGTGTGATGGGACGTGATTCTAGTAGGAAGCGGCAATAAATCCGTCGACTTCAAGATCCTTTCACTCTCGTGTTCCAATCCCTCTCTCCCTCCCTCCCTCCCTCCCTCCCACCGCCCCCCCCCACCCCCCCCTCAATCCACCACTCGGTCAGTACCTCTGCTCGAATGGCCCCCCCTCGTCCTCCTTGATGGTCCCTCGCGCCCTCCGTCCATCCATCGGTCGCATTTTCAGCCGCTGCGCCCTCGAAACTCTGTCACGCCCTCCCTCAATCCCTCCACCTCGCTCCGCCCGCTCTCTCGGAACAGACTCGAAGGGCTGAATGGTCTACTCCTGTTCCTATGTTCCCCTCTTTCAAGTCCCGCCTAAAGACCCTCCTCTTCGACTGCGCTTATGGCCACCTTCCCTCCCCACCTTCCCTCCCCACCTCCCCTCCCCACCTCCCCTCCCCACCTCCCCTCCCCACCTCCCCTCCCCACCTCCCTCCCCTCGGCTCGGAGTCAGGCTCCGTCGCCGCTAATCGCTCTGCAAGTTGTTGTTGTTGTTGTTGTTGAACGCAGGCTGTTGCTTTCAGATCACTTTGAACTTCACAGCGATGGACATGTTCCGCAGCCGCTTGTGCTGGTACGATTACGTGGAGGTGAGAGACGGATACTGGAGGAAGGCGCTGCCGCGAGGTGAGGAGAGCGCGCGAGAGCGAGACCCCGTACTGCCACCCTCGCTCGCCCATCTGTTCCTGCACCCCCCCCCACCACCCCCGCCCACTCCCCCTCTCTCTCAGAACAAGCTCGATGGGCTGAACAGCCTACTCCTGTTCCTATGTTCCCCTCTTCTCCTTTCCTGCGTTGAAGCTGCGGAGTCCCCTGTTCGCTCAGGGGTTAGACCCCTCCCTCGCCTCGCAAGCCAGAGGGCCCGGGTTCGATTCCCGGGCGGGACCTAAGGCAAGTTTCCTTATTACACACACACACACGGAAACACACGCGCGCACACACGCGCACACACACACGTCTCTGCTTACCGGCAGTCAGCGGGAACCCGGTTGTTAGTCGATTGGCCGATCGCTTTTCCGGGGGTCATAATCCCTTCAAAGAAAGAAATAATAAATTAGCCACTTCAACCCCACGGCTGTTTGCGGGGACGTCGTTGGGCGCAATCGGCTGCCGGGTTTCGCCCGCAAAATACGCAGTGGCTACACCTGACACGTCTCGGAGACGTCTCGAAGACGCGATCGGGCGCTGTGTCGAACGCGAGGCTTTCCTTGTTGTTATTATTCATAAGTTGGGGGAAGGGGTTTGGGGGTGAGCCCGAGAGACATCTGTCTGTGAGGGACGATGTCTTTCTGTCTGTTTATTTTTGGGGGGAACGCTAAACCAATCTGTGTCTCTCTCTCTCTCTCTCTCTCACATCTCTCTCTCTCTCTCTCTCAGGACGTTTCTGTGGGGACCGGTTGCCCCCTCCCCTCGTCTCCACCGACAGCCGCCTGTGGATTGAGTTCCGAAGCAGCAGTAACGTTGGCAAAGGTTTCTCCGCTGTCTACGAAGGTACAACAATAGGAACTTTTACATGGCGCCCACCCCCCATACACCCCCCCCCACCCGCTCACGCAGGGGGTAGCGCCCCAGAGCGCTTGACAATGGGGGAGCACGAAACTGAGCCGGGGTGGGTGGGTGGGGGTCCGGGGAGGTGACCGTAGGCACTGTGTGTAACTGTGGCTGTGTCTCGCCAGCGATCTGCGGGGGGAACATTCACAAGGATCTGGGGCAGATTCAGTCGCCCAATTACCCCGATGACTACCGTCCCTCCAAGGTCTGTGTCTGGAATATCAGGGTCTCCGAAGGCTTCCACGTGGGTTTGACCTTCCAATCCTTTGAGGTGAGAGGCTCCAATGTCGTAACACTCTCCCTCTCGAGTCACTCAGTCTTTTTCTCTCTCTGTGTGTCTCCCTCTCTGTCTTATCACTCTCGATCTCTCTCGGTGTGTCTCTCTCGGTCTCTCTGTGCGTCTCCGTCTCTCTTTTTGTCTCTCTCTCTCTCTCTTGCTCTCGCTGTGCTCTCTCTCTGGGTCTCTCTCGCGCTCTTTCGGTCACTCGCAGTCACTCTCTGTCTCTCATGGTCTCTCGGTCTGTCTCTCTCTCTCTCTGTCACTCTCAATCGCTCAGTCTCTCTGTGTCTCTCTCAGTCACTCTCTGTTTATCTCTCTCACTCTCTTTCTTTCATTCATTCTTTCTCTCTCTCTCAGTCTCTCTCTGTGCCTCTCCATGTATCTTTCTTTCTCTGTCTCTCTGTGCATCACTCTACCTCTCTCGGTCATTCTGTGTATCTCTCTCGCTCTCTCTCTCTCTCTTGGTCACTCTCTGTGTCTCTTTATGTCTCTCTGTGTATGTCTCTCTCTGTGTGTTTCTCTCTCGGTCTCTCTCTGTGTCTCTCTGTCACTCTGTCTTTCTCTCTGTCTGTCTGTGTGTGTGTGTCACTCTTTCTCTCTCTCTGTGTGTCACTCTATCTCCCTCTCTCTATTTCTGACCGTCTGTGTGTGTGTGTGTCACTCTTTCTCTATTTCTCAGTCTCTCTCTGTCACTCTGTCTCTGTCTCTCTCTCCCTCTCTGTCTCTGACTGTGTGTGTGTGTATGTGTCACTCTTTCTCTCTCTATTTCTCGGTCTCTCTCTCTCTCCCTGTCACTCTGTCTCGGTCTCTCTGTCTCTGAGTGTGTGTGTGTGTGTGTATCGCTCTCTCTCTCTCTCTCACTCTGTCTCTCTCTATATATGAAGCCTGTTTGCTGGTTGACTGCAGATCGAGCGACACGACAACTGTGCGTACGATTACCTGGAGATTCGGGACGGCAGCACTGAACGCAGTCCCCTCCTCGGCCGTTTCTGTGGCTACGACAAACCCGAGGACATCAAGTCCAGCTCAGGGTCACTGTGGATGAAGTTCGTGTCTGACGGATCCATCAACAAGGCTGGCTTCTCGGCCAACTTCTTCAAAGGTCAGCGAGCGAGCGAGCGAGCGGGCACTCACACTCACTGGCACACTCACTCACTCACTCGCACGCTCACCGACACACACAAACGCACACACACAAACACACGCGCACTCAGACGCGCTGCGCTGACTCCCACACTCACTCACTCACGCTCGCGGACGCACTCACTTGCACACGCGCTGTCACACTGACTGATAAACTCCCTCACACACGTACTGACCTACTGTGGAAGGCTGTTTGTGTGTTGAATGCTGTGTGTGTGTGTGTGTGTGTGTGTGTAATGCTGTGTGTGTATGTGTGTAATGCTGTCTGTGTGTGTGTAATGCTGTGTGTGTGTATGTGTGTAATGCTGTGTGTATGTGTGAAATGCTGTGTGTGTGTATGTGTGTAATGCTGTGTGTATGTGTGAAATGGTGTGTGTGTGATGCTATGTGTGTGTATGATGCTATGTGTGCGTGTAATGCTATGTGTGTGTGTGTAATGCTGTGTGTGTGTGTGTGTGATGCTGTGTGTGTGTGTGTGATGCTGTGTGTGTGTGTGTGTGTGTGTGAGTGTGTAACACTGGCTGGGTGCAGTGCTTGTGGAGGGAGAATATCAGTTGTGTTGAAGGGACTTCTTTATCCAAACCAACCGTGTGATGTGATGTTTGTGTATTTGGAAATGAGTGTCTGCGTGAGCGAGAGTCTGTGAGCAAGTGTGAGCGCGAGCGCGAGCGAGTGTGAGTGCGAGTGAGCACGAGCGAGCGAGTGTGAGTGCGAGCGAGCGAGCGAGCGCGAGGGAGTGTGAGTGTAACGAGCGTGTAAGGCGAGGTGGGCTCATTCCCCGGCTCTGGCTTTTGTCTCTCGCAGAGATGGACGAGTGTTCGAGGGCTGACAATGGCGGGTGTGAGCAGCGCTGCGTCAACACTCTGGGCAGCTACACGTGCGCCTGCGACCCCGGCTTCGAGCTGGCGTCTGACAAGAGGAGCTGTGAGGGTGAGAGGGCAGCGGTGCCAGGCGTGGGTACACGGGCTGGCTTACAGACCCTGGCAAACACTCCTCAACGGTACTTAACGTGAGAGGGCAAGCGATGGCAGCCAGTGTGACCAGCCAAGCACAGCGCAACTCCTCGCCACCCCCACCCCCCCCTCCCGCCCCGCCACTCCCCCCCTCTCCACCCCACCACCCCCACCCCAACACGCTCCCTCTCGCACGCACTCCCTCTCTCGCACGCTCCTTCTCCTCACTCTTTCTCTCTCTTTTCCCCGTCTCTCCCCCTTTCTCTCTCTACTCTGCTTCTCACTCTCTTTCTCTCCTTCTCCCTCTCTCTCTCCTCCCTTTCTCACTCACTCCTTCTCTCACTCGCGCTCTGCTCTGTCTCTCACTCTTTCTATCTCTCCCCTTCTCTCACGCTCTCTCCCGTTGCTCCCTCTCTCACTCCGGCTCTCCCCCCCTCTCTCACTCTCACTCTCTCTCTCTCACTCCTCTCTTTCCTCTCTCACTTCACAGCCTTTTGGGGGGGAGGGAGAGAGTTCCAGATTCCCACATAAGCTCCTCTCCCCCCACCCCACCCCCCACAGCCGGTCTCACTCTCCCCCCCCCCCCCCCGACTCCATCCCAGAAACCATCCCAATCCCTCAAAGGAAAGTCAGGAGTGTGGAAGCAGGAAACCAGGAATCTCCCATCCCAACAGCTCCGCCCGACTCCAGTTCCAACGAGATTAGTATCGTAGAATTTTGCGGCGTAGAAGGAGTCCCTTTTGCTGCCCCCCCCCCCCCCACAGCCCCGCGGGAACGTCCGCCTGAACGGGGCACAGACGGGGAGCGGACGAGGTTTAACATCTCATCCAAAGGACGGACTCTCCAACAACAGCAGCTCTCTCTCCATCTCTCCATCTCTCTCACTCTCTCTCCACCCCCGCCCCCCCCCCCCCACCCACCCACCCCAGCTCCTTTCACACTGGGAGGACGTCTCAAAGCGCTTCACATGATACACTGTAAAGTGTAGTGACTGTGTATTTTGTGGGCGAAACGCGGCAGCCAATTGCGCACAGCAGCGTCCCCCACACAAACAGCCGTGGGTTGATTGACTAAATTATTATTATTATTTCTATTCTTTTCGGAAGGGATTATAACCCCCGGAAAAGCGATCCACCAATCCACTAACAACCTGGTTCCTACTTACTGTTGGTAAACGGAGGCGTGTGTGTGTGTGTGGGGGGGTGGGGGGGTGTGTGTGGAGGTGGGGTGGGGGGTAATGGAAACTTGTCCAACGCTCTGCCCTGACCTGACCCGCCCGGGGATCGAACCCGGGTCCTCTCGCTTGCGAGGCGGGGGCTCTAACCCCTGAGCTCCAGGGAACTCCGCAGTCAATCTACTGTAAAGTGGAGTGACTGCGCGTCCTGCGGGCGAGACGTGGCAGCCGATCGTCTCCGACAACGGCGTAGTGACTGTGGGAGGGGGAGGAGAGGAGAGGAGAGGCCAGAGGGGTGTCCAACGCAATGGGTGACTGTGTCTCTTGCCTTGTAGCTGCCTGTGGAGGGTTCCTGACTAAGCTGAACGGGTCGCTGACCAGCCCCGGGTGGCCCAAGGAATATCCAGCGAACAAAAATTGTGTGTGGCAAGTGGTGGCTCCCACTCAGTATCGTATCTCCCTGCAGTTCCACTTCTTTGAGGTGGAAGGCAATGACGTGAGTGTTTGCGTACTTACAGCTCACGTCAATGTGTGAGCGCGCACTCCCCGCGCCCCCCCACCCATCACCCCCCCGCCACCCACACCCCCACACACACACACACTCCCCACCCCACCACCTCCACCCCACACACACATTCCTCCCCTCGCACACATACACTGCCCACAACCTCCCCCTCCCCACACACACACACACACACACACACACACACATACATACAGCCCCCCCCACACCCCCCCCCCCACCACCCCCACTCCTCCCCGGGTGAAATTGCATCACTTGCCAGTCACTTGTTCAGCCGGTGGTCGGTCAGCGTGAGGCTGTGCTGTGTGTCGGGTGGTGGTGGTGGGTGGGGGGGGGGGACGACGTTCTCCCGACGCCAGAGTCTCTGTACGAACGCGAGTTGCTGTTGTTGTTGTTGTTGCTGCTGCGGCAGGTGTGTAAGTACGACTACGTGGAGGTGCGGAGTGGGCTGTCTGCGGACTCCAGGCTCCACGGCAAGTTCTGCGGGGCTGAGAAACCTGAGGTCATCACCTCCCAGTACAACAACATGAGAATCGAGTTCAAGTCAGATAACACCGTGTCCAAGAGGGGCTTCAAGGCTCATTTCTTCTCAGGTGAGTCAGTAGTAGCCCACGACCGCTCACACCAGGGCACGACTGACACCAAGGGGGGGAGAGGGGGAGGGAGAGAGAGAGAGCGCTCGTTATTATATAGGTTTGATCCAGCGCCTTATCACGTCCTCGAGACGTCTCAAAGCGCTTCGCAGAATCCACCAGGCTCGCCTCAAGACCCTCCTCCCTCTTCGACCGCGCCTTCGGTCACCCTCCTGCCCCCACTCGAACCCCCTCCCGATCCCAACCGCCTGTCAGACACCCGGCTGATCACGGTGAAGGGTTTCCGTGTGCCCCCGGCCGACCGAAAATGACAGCAACGTTAATAACGTTGAGGACGTGTGTTGTTGGTGTTGATGTTGATCGGCCGATCTGTGCGTCTAGACAAGGACGAGTGTTCGAAGGAAAACGGGGGGTGTCAGCACGAGTGCGTAAATACCTTTGGCAGCTACGAGTGTCAGTGTCGAAGTGGCTTCACTCTCCACACCAACCAACATGACTGTAAAGAGGGTAAGTGAGCGCGGGGGTGGGGGTGTGTGTGTGTCGGGGGGGGTGGGGGTGTATGTGTATGTGTCTGTGTGTGTGTGGGGGGGGGGATTGGCTGGGGGTGCGCTGGGAGGAGACTAAGGCCCCTGGAGAGAGGGGACTGAGGGGAGAAAATGACATTTTCTGCTTCTGAACGTGGGAGGAGGCCATTCAGCCCCACGAGCTTGTTCCGCCATTCTATCAGATCATGGCTGATCTGTACCGCAGACGATTGCGAAGATCTTGACGTCGCCCCATACGGTGTTGGGCAGCCAGTGGGGGCTGGCGAGGGCTGGGGTGATGGGGGGACGGGGGTCAGTGTGTGTGATGGGGAGCCAGTGGGGGCTGGCGAGGGCTGGGGTGATGGGGGACGGGGGTCAGTGTGTGTGACGGGGAGCCAGTGGGGGCTGGCGAGGGCTGGGGTGATGGGGGGACGGGGGTCAGTGTGTGTGATAGGGAGCCAGTGGGGGCTGGTGAGGGCTGGGGTGATGGGGGGACGGGGGCTAGTGGGGGTGATTGGGAGCCAGTGGGGGCTGGCGAGGGCTGGGTGATGGGGGGACGGGGGTTAGTGGGGGTGATTGGGAGCCAGTGGGGGCTGGCGAGGGCCGGGGTGATGGTGGGGGATGGAGTTTCGTGCTGGATTTGGTACATGGCGGAGCTGGGGGAGGCCAAAGAGGGGTGGGGGGGGGGCGTTGGAACAGTGTCCTGTTGAGAAGGAGCTCAGACCTCAGGCTGTTTGTTTGCCCAACAGCGGGATGTGAGCACAAGATCAACAGCGTAGCTGGAACCATCACCAGCCCCAACTGGCCGGACAAGTATCCCAGTCGCAAGGAGTGTACCTGGGAGATCACCACCACACCCGGTCACCGGGTCAAACTGGTAACCAGTTAACCAGCCCGTCACCCGAACCCACACCCACCGCGCGCGCACCCAGCGCTCACCTTGTAACTGTTTCACACACCGACCCCCGACACCAATACCAACCGTCAACCACAACACCTCAGCCCCAACCTCTGCTCTCTCTCTCTGTCTCTCTCCCCGTTCCCTCTCCTCCGTCCCCACTCCCCCCTCCCAAATCTTGTGGAGGTGTCCTGTAGCTCAGTGATTAGAGCGCTCAGTTCGCAAGCGAGAGGACCTCGGAATATACAGAATTTTGCCCACAAAATACACAGTCACTACACTCATTCCCCCCCACCTCCGACTCCATCCCATAAACCATCTGTGAAGCGCTTTGAGATGTCTCGAAGACGTGATAAGGCGCTGTATCAAATGCCAACTCGGTGAAGCAAGAACCAAAGGGCGAGTCTCTCACTGTCTCTCTCTTTCTCGCTCACCATCTCTCTCTTTCTCTCTCACCATCTCTCTCTCTCGTGGTTCAGGCCTTCAGTGAGCTGGACCTGGAGCAGCACCAGGAATGTGCCTACGACCACCTGGAGGTCTACGACGGCCGAGACCCCAAGGCCAAGGTCCTGGGACGTCTGTGCGGCAGCAAGAAGCCGGAGGCCCTGACCTCCACCTTCAACCGCATCTTCATCAAGTTCTTCTCTGACAACTCGGTGCAGAAGAGGGGGTTCGAAGCCGCCTACAGCTCGGGTGAGGTGGGGCAGGAGGGGGAGTGGGGCAGCCATCGTCCCCAAAGCCCATCATGGACTGGGGGGGGGAAGGGAGGGGCCTCTATGGTAGGCGGGATGAGCCAGCTGTTGTAGGGGGGCGCGGGCGGGTTTGTGGTGGGAGGGAATTAGCGGTTGTGGTGAGGGGCCACTGGTATATGTGGGCGGGCCAGTGGTAGTGGGGGTGGGGCCAGTTGTTGTAATGAGGGGAGGGGGCCAGTGGTTGTGGTGAGAAGGGAGGGGCCAGGTGTTTGGGAGGGGGGGGGTGTGGTGGGGCAAATGGCCTCCTACAATGAGCTGCCCCCTAACCGCCATTTGCCTGCGCAGAGTGTGGGGGGAAGCTGAAGGCTGAGGTGAAGACCAAGGACCTGTTCTCTCACTCACAATTCGGGGACAATAACTACCCGGGCGGGGCCAGCTGCCAGTGGCTGGTGAAGGCCGAGGAGGGCTACGGGGTGGAGCTGATCTTCCAGACCTTTGAGATCGAGGAGGAGGCCGACTGCGGCTACGACTATATGGAGCTCTTCGACGGCTCCGACGACTCAGCCCCGCGGCTCGGACGTTTCTGTGGGTCTGGGGTAAGCTCCCCCCCCTTTCGCGCCGGTGTACCGTGGTAGTCCCCCTGCGGCTCAGCCCGCGAACAGCGCACGGGATTGCCACTGTTATCTCTGCGGATTGGCGACGGGGTGGGTTAGGGTTAGGGAGGCAGATCATCAGTTTGGTTTGGAGAGCCTCGAGCAACGGCGATGGGTTCTGCGCGGTCGAAAGACACCTGGGCTCCGGCCACCAAAATAGTAATTTTTTATGTTCGTACGTCCTCCCCACAGCCTCCGGAGGAGATTTACTCCGCAGGTGATGCCATCGTCATTCGCTTCCACACCGATGACACCATCAGCAAGAAAGGTTTCCACGCCCGGTACACCAGCACCAAATTTCAGGATTCTCTTCACTTGAAGAAATGACAACACATTAAGACAGACTGACTGAGAGACTGGATCTACGTTCCCCCCCGACCCCCACCCCCCCACACACCCCTCCCTCCCTACCTCCCAGCCCCCACTCCACACCCCTTCGCTCCCCCCCCCCATATACATGGCCATAACTGCCGATTCTCACTTGAGGAAACCATCGCGAATTTCAGCCCGTCAGCAAATCGCTGAGATGCGCTGATGCGATGCGATGCGATGTGTTCATTGCGTCGAGTTATTAAATATGATTTTTTTTGTTGTTGTTCGGTTTGTTTCCCGGCGTGGCCTGGCTGGCCGCGTTGACCATAACTGGGAGGTAACGAATTGTTACCGAGTGGGAAACCGTTCCCGGTAACGTGTCTTGCGCTGTTATAGTTTGTTCCTTTTTTTAACCGGCTTACTGCCCACACGCAAACACACGCGCGCCCGCGCGCGCGCGCGAGAGAGAAAGACTCATTCACCGGGTCTGTGCCTTCGAATCACTGGCCCAAAGTCTGAGGCCATGCGGAATTGCGACTCACTGTTCATTTGGGGGCTACAAACTTAGAAGCAGGAGGAGGCCATTCAGCCCCTCGAGCCTGTTCCGCCATCCTATAAGATCATGGCTGATCTGTACCTCAAGTCCAATTACCTGCCCTTGCCCCGTATCCCTTGATACCCTGACCTCTCACAGTGTCCGTCTGTTTCTCAAACAAGTTTCACCCACAAATACACAGTCACTACACTTGACAGTATATGCTGTGAAGCGCTTTGAGATGTCTCAACGACGTGATTAGGTGCTATATCAAATGCCAGGATTATTATAATTATTATTATGATGATTAAGCCCCAGTGTCCTGCCCTAGCCACGCTTCCCGTAACCTCCTCCCAGCTGTTAACCTCTGTGGTTGCAATGGCAGACACCATTACTGATGTCTGTCCTGAAATCTTCAACCCCTGACCCTGTGCCCTCTTGTCCAGCTCCATGTCTGGGTGTATCTGAAACCCCTTTAAGCTCCTCAGTGAGCTCAAGTCATTGAATTGACTGAGATAATTGGGCAGAGAATCCTCCCCCTCGGCTCCTGGTAACCCCACAGCCTAAGCCCTAACTCACGGGGAGGGGGGTCCGAGCCGGACAAGCAGCGGCAAAGCTCGGCCAGACAGCGACATCAATGGCTGAGCTGTGTGTGGGTTTAGATGGTTAGACTCCAGCAGTTACCCCAACGCACACTCTGGGCTCCCCCTCAAGCCTTGGCTCTCACCAACCTGCGCCTAATACTCTCCGGAATTAGGTAAGCGAGGGGGCGTCCCTCCAGGGAGAGAGAGAGACAGAGACAGACGCGGAACAACAAGAGAAACATCAGCCTTGGGTTCTTAGAAGGAGCAGATGAGATGAAACCTGGTTCCGTGTCCTCCAAACACCAGAGAAGATCCATTCACAACACACACACAGTCACTACCTTAAAACCCTGTGAAGCTCTTTTGACACGTCTCAAGTTGAGAGGCTTATTAAACGTGAGGCTTATTAGGATTGAGGCACATTCTGCTGTGGAAAGCTCAGGGGTTGACCACAAGGTCCTTGGGTTCCCAGTCAGGCATCGCCATTCAGCCACAACCCAGCACGGGGTGTGATGGGGCAGACGCACAGACAAACGGACTGTTTTTGGCCGTTAGCGTTGAAATTCCTTCTCCGAAACCCAATAAAATGACATTCTGCAGCTTTCCCGCTCTGCCGTCCTGTCTTCATGTTTGTTTCTTCGTTGAAATCTTCACAGCTTCGACTTCAAGGCCCTCCACGGCCTTGACCCCTCCATACCTCTGTGACCCACGTTCCCCCCCGCCAAGCCTCTCTGCCCCATCCCACAGTCCCTTTGCCCCACTCCCTCCCTTGCCTCTTTCAAGGAACATCTCGGGACCCTCTCCGCGCCCCTCACGCCGCATCCCAGAAACCTGAGGCCAAGGAGGGGCTGGGGAGTTGGGGGGGGGGGGGGAGAGGAGAGAGGTGACCGTGGGTACGGTGGAAGAGGATGGTCTTCAGTGGCGAGATCCAGGGTTTCAAGGCGAGATTGGTGGTGATTGGGCGGCACGTGTCAAACACTGACATCTTGTGGTTAAGAAACATCAGCATTGCTGACTGGGTTGTGGGTGAGTCACACCATGACATCTATACCTCGCCCTACGCACAGGATAGCGTCTTGGGGGACAGTGAGGGGGAGGGTGGGGTTAGTTTGCGGGACAACTATTTACTGCGAGGTAAACAGACGTTTACGAATTAAGGAAACTTGCCCAACATTTCGCCCCGTTCGGGAGCCGAACCCCCAGGTTCTCGCTTGCGAGGCGAGTGCTCGACCCGCTGAGCGACTGGACCGTAACACACAGTCTTTTCACTCCGAGGCAGGGCCACGACACAGCAAACCAGGGTTATGCTCTGTTGTTTGAAGCAGATTGGCAGCTGTGTTGCGCTCGATTGCGAAACACAGTTCCCCACACTTCCTGGTGTCGCTCTGAGGTATCCTCCTGATGGGAAGATTGCAATAACACTTAGTACCTGGGGTTCCAATTCCCAAAAGGGGAAAAGTGGGGAAAGCAGGAGAGTTGCCACATGTTCCCATAATAGTGATTCCAATTGCCCCAAAGGAATTGAACAGTGTGAGTCTCACCAGGGAACGATGACGTGGGGGAGAGGGGTGCACTGACATCTGCTATTGTTGCTGCAGATCTAATGGGTGGGAGGGGGAGGTAAGTGGAGTCTTCTCAGGGTTGAAGTGGGAGCTTAACACCTGCTTCATCTTCAACCTTCCACCTGCCCAGTCTTTCTGGAAAGTAGTATCTACTGTGTGTAATGTCCTGTTGCTCAGCAGTTAGAGCACTCGTCTCACGAGCGAGAGGACTTGGGTTCAATACCCGGCGGGAGAGGGAGAGTGTGTGTGTGTGAGAGAGAGTGAGAGAGAGGGAGAGAGATATAGGGGGAGTGTGTGTTCCCACTTCAACTCTGAGTGGACCCCACTTAACTCCTAGAAACCTTCGGAAAGTTTCCTCACTCTCCACTCCGATGTTTCCACAGCAGTAATTAGGCACCCGGTTGTTAGTCAATTGGCAGATCACTTTCCAGTGGTAATAATCCCTTCAAAATAAAATAATAATTTAGTCACTCAATCCACGGCTGTTTGTGGGGACGCTGCTGTGCGCAATACACGTTTCGCCCACAAAATATTGTCAATTCAGTTTACAGTATATTCTGTGAAGCGCTTTGAGACGTCTTGAAGAGGTGATAAGGCGCTATATCAAATGCAAGGATTATTATTGTGTATTCTTTCCGTGTGTTTGCCCTGGCACCCACTTATCTCTCCAACCAGCTGTCTCCCCACACCACTTCCCTCTGCCTCGGATCGACTGGCTCCAACCTCCTCCTTGTCCCCTGGTCCCTCCGCCCCCACCATCAGCAGCGGCGCTTTCAGCCGATATGCCCCTTAACTGTGAACCTCTCGCCCTCCATCCCTCGCCTTGTGCCCTCTCTCTCATTTACAGGTTATGTTTAAAGACCATCCTCTTCGACCGTGCCTCTGGTCACCTTCCCCCTCCCTTGGCTCGGCATCGACACTGTTAAATGTTCTGAGACGCCGATCAGTGGGAAGCGGGTGGTGTAAATGCAAGTTGTTGTTGTTGTTGTTGTTCTCCTCCGAACTGTAACTAATAGCAGTGGGTATTCCTGCTCTGGTCCCCTGAGGTGTCTCTCTGCTCTATAAGTTCGGTACCCGGGAAAGCTCACTCTCAGTCGCAGACAATCTTCCAACGTCGCCGCTCGCAAACATGTTAAGAAAAGAAGCGATTTTCATTGTTAAATATATTTTTTATCCCATTTTCACCTTCATTGGTGTGTTTGGTAAGTCATTGTGAGTCGGTTGTCATTGCTGATTTCATTATCTTCCTGCAGCGAGAGACGATTAAAGACGTTTCTCAGATCATTTTATATATATAATAATTATATATATATACATACACATCGTTGGAGGTTTGGGTAACGTGTGAGCTGATGCTCGCTCTGATATCTTTACTGAAATCTGATACAAAATCCCTTGGCATCCAGTTGTTCAATACTTGTTCAAAACTGCATCAGAAGTTTTGCCTGATCACAGCCTCAGGCGCTATCAGTAGGACTGTGAGCTCCAACATCTGACCATGGAGTTTGACGCCACATTTGTCTGGTACATAGACAAACTCCTGTTGACACCCTAATTGTTATCATTATTAGTCGCTACCTGACGACTCAGGGCTTTGGCTGAAGGGTTCAAAGGAGCTGAGTCAGAAGAATCGCGGCTTCCAGCCACTTGTCTTCCCCCAAAGTCCTGCTGCTGAGCCAGGCTGGGATGGGGACCAGGTAGGTGAAGGATCTTTGGACCCATAGGCAGATGGTCAGGTGGTGTGGACCTGATCATTGACCAGGACCTGCTCGCTGTGACAGTCAGTATTTGCTCTGCAAATCTCGTCTGGGACGAGTTCATCTGTAGGGGATTTGCCCCCTGGTTTTTGGGGTCAGGGTACATTCCCCAATAGCCGCTTTGTGCTGAGTGCTGGGGGCACCTCACTGGATAGATAGCCTCACACAGCGGGTCTCTGACTGTCCATTGCTCTTTGTGGTAAATTGGAACATGTCAAAATCTGAACTTCAGGTGGAGTGAGGCCCGTGGACAGCACTGCTCTCTCCTTCCGTTCTCGGCTTCACCAATTACATGGCCTGGGAGTGGTGGTGTAGGGAGTGAGCAGTTGGCGAAATAAGTGGGATGAAGGCTGGTGAGGACTGGCCTGATAGGGGTACGGAGTTTCATGTGGGTGAATACGCAGGCCGCGGAGTTTTGGATCAGTTGGATTTTGTGGCTGGTGGAGCTGGGGAGCAAGCAATGGGGTGTTGGAAGGTGTACTTGTGCCACACGACCAGACAAATTACATTTCTACAGCACTCTGCAAACCAGAAGGATGTCCCATAGCATATTCCCATTGTGGATAGGCATCTGAGCTGAGTGGGAGAGCAAGTGACGTAGAGGACAAAGTATGAGTAAAAGCGCAGTCAAACAGTTAAGTTTTCTCCTTGACCGGCACTTGATCAATTCACATCTTCTAGACCCAAGGAGAGAGGAGAAGTGAGTCATTGAACGAAAGAGTAAAGCAGATGTGTTTGCTGGCCATGTGCTCAGTAATGTCAGTAACGTCTGTTTTATTCCTTAGTGAATGTTTTGGCCATTGCCGTCCTGCGCCGAGGGAAGTGTGGCCTCTCCAGGTGCACCTCTCGCTACCTGATGGCCATGGCAGCCTCGGACCTGATGGTGGTCATCACCGACTGTATATTATATGAATTACATCTGCTGTTTATGTCTAGCTTTCCGTACATCACGCCTGTGTGTATTTGTATAGAGTTGCTGATCCACTTTGCTCAGGACAGCTCCGTTTGGTTGACTGTGAGTTTCACCTTTGATCGTTTTATTGCCATTTGTTGTCTGAAGGTGAAAACGAGATATTGCACCGACAGAACAGCGACGGTGGTGATCACAGCCATTTATGTCATCAGCTGTTTCAAAAACATTCCCTGGTATTTCGCTTATAAACCTATGTATATAATCAACAATGTCCCATTGGAATGTGACTTTACACAAAGTTTCTATACTTCACCCGCCTGGTCGGCCTACAGTCTGATGGACACTATTTTAACTCCATGTGTTCCCTTCGTTGTTATTTTGCTGTTGAACGCTCTGACCACCAGACACATTTTAATGGCCAATAGAGTCCGCAGAGGGCTCCTGGGCCACAAGAGCGATGAGAACCAGACTGACCCGGAGATTGAGAACCGCAGGAATTCCATCATTTTACTCTTTACCATTTCTCTCAGTTTCATCACTTTGTGGCTGACAGATGTGGCGTTTTGGGTGTTTATTCGAGTCACCGGTTTTTATTTCAAAAATGACTATGATCCAGAATATATTTTCTTCGAAGTAGGATACATGCTTCTGATCATAAGTTCCAGCACCAACACGTGTATTTACACAGCTACGCAGAGTCAATTCAGAGCGGAGGTGAAAAAATTAATGCAATATCCACTGGTAACCGTTTTGAAATTATTTAAGCAATAAATTTACTATCAGGTGAGCAAACAGTCCGGTCAGTACAGTTACTGTTGATTAAAAGAACCCCTCCATAAGAATCTCATTGCCATTGCCCACCAACACCAACCCTCCTGATGTCAACTCGAGGTGACAGATACGTGTGTCAGCCGTTTGGCTGAGCTGAGTAACGCTCTCACCTCTGAGTACGATGGTTTGTGGGTTCAAACTCAACATCGGGTTGAAGCTGATGCTCCAAAGTGGTGCAATGTTTCAGGTGACAACACACAGTCACAACACTTTACAGTAAATCCTGTCACGAGCTCTGGGATGTCCTCCTGACATGAAAGGCAGTAAATGCAATGCTGATTATTATTATTATTATTATTATTATTATTATTATTATGATGATGATGTTTTTCTGCTGTCTCTGACTTTGCAAACACAAACATTGGGGTATATATTTTTGCGAAAATATTTAATTTAGAAACATTATAACCGACAGAACTGTTAGTTTATTCTCTGTCAGAAACGTGTGGGTGAATATTTTCAAACATTGCCTTATTGTGTAACCTTTGGTACAAGTAATACACAATAAAATTAATACTGAATTGATCAGCTCGGCTCCTCGTTGCTGTGTTACAAAGTGAATTAAAGCGCTCCTTTGGATGAGACATTAACCCGAGGTCCCGTCTGCCTGAACGGGTGAATGTTGGCGCTGTTTGAAAAGCGAAGGGAGCGTTTGACAGTGGCGTAGCCTGGCATTGTGGTCAGGGGAGGGGAGGTGGCAGAGTATCCGTGGGCACGATGGGAGAGGAAGGTCTTCCGACTGATCTGAAGGTGGTAATGGAAGGTGGAGACAATGAGGTTTGCCGATGTAGGGAAGTAGTGATTGAAAGCACAGCTGCCAATGGTGGAGCGGAGGAGAGGAGGGATGTGCAGGAGGCGAGAGACAGCTTTCCTGATGGGTGGGGGAGCAGAATAGGGTGTAAGCAGTCAGAGAGGTAGGAAGATGGATTGGATATGAATTGATTTGATTTGTAATTAAGTGCAAGAGTCTTGAAGGGGATCTTTTCTGCAAGAAGGAGCCAGTGGAGCCTGGAGAGGACTGGTGTGATGGGGGTGTCGAGTTTGATACAGATGAGAAAACTCTCTCCAGATCCTGGTCAACAATTCCCCAAAGTAAATTGGTGGTTCTCTTTGTGGCTCTGTATGTGGCATTGATGTCTCCTTCAGTCTCCACACAGTCGGCAGCCACGACACTTTTGACAAGAGGATCGTAGAATTATACAGCGCAGAAGGAGGCCATTCGGCCCATCGTGTCTGTGCCGGCTCTTTGTAAGAGTTGTTCAAATTAATCCCACTCCCCCGCGCTCTCCCCGTAGCCCTGCAAACTTGTCCTCCCCAAATAATTATCTACTTCTCTCTTGAAAATTGTTATTGAATCGGCTTCCACCAGCCTTTTAGGCAATGCATTCCCGATCCCAACAACTCGCTGGAGACCGTAATCCGGGACAAAATAAATCTCTACTGAGAGGAACACGAGGTAATTAGAGACAGCCAACATGGATTTGCTAAAGGCAAATCTTGCCTAATAAATGTAATAGAATTTTTTGAAGAGGTGACTGCGAGGGTTGATGTGGAAATGCAATGGACATTATTTACATGGATTTTAAAATGGCTTTTGACACAAAAGAGCATAAGAGGTTAATAAAAAACTGGAGGCCCACAGTATTAAGGGGACAGTAGCCGTTTGGATTAGGAACTGACTGAGTGACAGAATGCAGAGGGTGGTGGTTAATGGGTGTTTCTCGCAATGGAAGGAGGTGTGCAGCGGTGTCCCCCAGGGATCGGTATTGGGACCACTGCTCTTTCTAATATATATTAATGATCTGGACTTGGGCAGAGAGAGCACTATTTCCAAGTTTGCAGATGATACCCAGTTAGGTCGGGTAGTAAATAGTGAAGAAGATTGTGACAACAACAACAACAACAACAACAACAAGATTCCATTTATAGAGCGCCTTTCACGTCAGGAGGACGTCCCAAGGCGCTGCACAGTTGGGTCATGACCCGAGCAGGAGGGAAATGGTCAGGGTGAGGGGACGGAAGGGAGGGAGAGAGGAGGGGGGAAATGGTCAGGGTGAGGGGAGGGAAGGGAGGGAGCGAGGAGGAGGAAGAGAGTCGAGAGGGAGCTGAAGGCACGGTCAAAGAGAAAGGTTTTGAGACCGGCCTTGAAGGAGGAAAGGGAGGAAGCGGCGAAGGCACTGGGGATGGAGTTCCAGAGCCTCGGGCTGAGAGGCTGAAGGCCCGACCACCGATAGTAGGGCGGTTGGGGCGGGGGACATGGAGCAGACCGGAGCCAGAGGAACGGAGGGTACGGGCAGGTAGGTAGGGGATAGTAGGTTGGAGAGGTAGGAGGGAGCAAGGCCGTGAATGGCCTTGTAGGTGAGGATGAGGATCTTGAAATCAATCCTCTGGGGGATGGGGAGCCAGTGGAGGCGAGCGAGGGTGGGAGTGATGTGGTCCGAAGCCTGGTGCGGGACAGTACACGAGCTGCAGAGTTCTGAATGACCTGCAGCTTGTGGAGGGAGGTGGCGGGAAGGCCGGCGAGGAGAGAGTTCCCATAGTCCAGCCTTGAGGTGACAAAGGCGTGAACCAGGGTTTCAGCAGCGTGAGGGGTGAGGTAGTGCCGTAATCTGGCGATATTCCGGAGGTGATGGAAGGCGGTGCCAGTTGTGGTGCGGATGTGAGGGAGAAAGGACAGCTCAGGGTCGAACAAAACGCCGAGGTTCCTGACTGGCTTTGAGAGGTGGAGAGTGCAGCCTTGGATGCTGACGGACTGCAGGCAGACATACCCAGAATGGTGGAATGGGCTGACATGTGGCTTATGGATTTCAATGTGGATAAGTGTGAGATGATACACTTAGGAAGGAAAAATTATAGGAGGCAATATAGGCTTGGAGCTCAATCTTAAGGGGGGTGAACGTACAGAGAGATCTGGGTGTTCAAGTAAGCGATTCATTGAAGGTGGCAGAGCAGGTAAATAGGGCAGTAAAAAGGGCATTTGGTGTCCTGAGCTTCATTAGTAGGGCACAGAGTATAAGAGTAGGGGTTATGCTTAATCTGTACAAAACACTGGTTAGGCCTCAGCTGGAGTACTGCGTCCAGTTCTGGGCACCTTACCTCAGGAAGGATATTAAGGCACTGGAAAGGGTGCAGAGGAGATTCACGAGAATGATACCAGGAATGGGGAACCTTAGCTATGAGGACAGTGGAGAAGTTAGGACTTTTCCCATTAGAGCAGAGAAGGTTACGCGGGGACCTGATGGAGGTCTTCAAGATCATGAAAGGTTTCGACAGGCGAGATAGGGAAAGCTGTTTCCGCTGGTAGGTGTGTCTGTGACAGTCTGTCACAGTCTTAAGATATCTACCAAAAGAAGCAGAAGGGAAGGTTAGAAGAAATGTTTTCACTCAGCGAGTTGTTGGAATTTGGGATGATCCGCCCAAAAGGGCAGTGAAGTCCGATTCAATAACAGCTTTTAAGAGAGAACTGGACAGGTATCGGGGGAGGACGGGTTTGCAGGGTTATGGGGAGAAAGCTGTTGAGTGGGGTTAATAAAAGTCAGTTGCTCTGTCAAACAGCCGCACAGACTCGATGGGCCGAATGGCCTCCTTCTGTGTCGTAACATTCTATGATTCTGTGATGACACTTTAGAGAAGAGGATCATAGAATACACAGCACAGAAGGAGGCCATTCGGCCCATCGTGTCTGTGCCGGCTCTTTGTAAGAGTTGTTCAAATTAATCCCACTCCCCCGCGCTCTCCCCATAGCCCTACAAACTTGTCCTCCCCAAATAATTATCTACTTCTCTCTTAAAACTTGTTATTGAATCGGCTTCCACCAGCCTTTTAGGCAATGCATTCCCGATCCCAACAACTCGCTGTGTGAAAACATTTCTTCTCCCCTCTGTTTATTTTGACAACTATTTTAACTCTGTGTCCTCTGGTTACTGACCCACCCGCCAGTGGAAATAATTTCTCCTGGTTCACCCTCTCAAAGACCCTCATAATTTTGAACACTTTTTCAATATTATATCCTGTGGACCTTTGTCAGATACCTCCTAACATGACATATGAGGGTATTTGACAGCGTGAACACGGAGACTGCAGCAGACAGCAAAGAGCCACAAAGAGAACGACCAATTTACTTTGGGGAATTGTTGACCAGGATCCGGAGAGAGTTTTCTCATCTGTATCAAACTCCACACCCCCATCACACCAGTCCTCTCCAGGCTCCACTGGCTCCTTCTTGCAGCAAAGATCCCCTTCAAGACTCTTGCACTTAATTACAAATCAAATCAATTCATATCCAATCCATCTTCCTACCTCTCTGACTGCTTACACCCTATTCTGCTCCCCCACCCATCAGGAAAGCTGTCTCTCGCCTCCTGCACATCCCTCCTCTCCTCCGCTCCACCATTGGCAGCTGTGCTTTCAATCACTACTTCCCTACATCGGCAAACCTCATTGTCTCCACCTTCCATTACCACCTTCAGATCAGTCGGAAGACCTTCCTCTCCCATCGTGCCCACGGATACTCTGCCACCTCCCCTCCCCTGACCACAATGCCAGGCTACGCCACTGTCAAACGCTCCCTTCGCTTTTCAAACAGCGCCAACATTCACCCGTTCAGGCAGACGGGACCTCGGGTTAATGTCTCATCCAAAGGAGCGCTTTAATTCACTTTGTAACACAGCAACGAGGAGCCGAGCTGATCAATTCAGTATTAATTTTATTGTGTATTACTTGTACCAAAGGTTACACAATAAGGCAATGTTTGAAAATATTCACCCACACGTTTCTGACAGAGAATAAACTAACAGTTCTGTCGGTTATAATGTTTCTAAAGTAAATATTTTCGCAAAAATATATACCCCAATATTTGTGTTTGCAAAGTCAGAGACAGCAGAAAAACATCATCATAATAATAATAATAATAATAATAATCAGCATTGCATTTACAAAACATTCACTAAGGAATAAAACAGACGTTACTGACATTACTGAGCACATGGCCAGCAAACACATCTGCTTTACTCTTTCGTTCAATGACTCACTTCTCCTCTCTCCTTGGGTCTAGAAGATGTGAATTGATCAAGTGCCGGTCAAGGAGAAAACTTAACTGTTTGACTGCGCTTTTACTCATACCTTTCCCTCTACGCCACTTGCTCTCCCACTCAGCTCAGATGCCTATCCACAATGGGAATATGCTATGGGACATCCTTCTGGTTTGCAGAGTGCTGTAGAAATGTAATTTGTCTGGTCGTGTGGCACAAGTTCACCTTCCAACACCCCATTGCTTGCTTCCCAGCTCCACCAGCCACAAAATCCAACTGATCCAAAACTCCGCCGCCTGCGTATTCACCCACATGAAACTCCGTACCCCTATCAGGCCAGTCCTCACCAGCCTTCATCCCACTTATTTCGCCAACTGCTCACTCCCTACACCACCACTCCCAGGCCATGTAATTGGTGAAGCCGAGAACGGAAGGAGAGAGCAGTGCTGTCCACGGGCCTCACTCCACCTGAAGTTCGGATTTTGACATGTTCCAATTTACCACAAAGAGCAATGGACAGTCAGAGACCCGCTGTGTGAGGCTATCTATCCAGTGAGGTGCCCCCAGCACTCAGCACAAAGCGGCTATTGGGGAATGTACCCTGACCCCAAAAAACAGGGGGCAAATCCCCTAAAGATGAACTCGTCCCAGACGAGATTTGCAGAGCAAATATTGACTGTCACAGCGAGCAGGTCCTGGTCAATGATCAGGTCCACACCACCTGACCATCTGCTTATGGGTCCAAAGATCCTTCACCTACCTGGTCCCCATCCCAGCCTGGCTCAGCAGCAGGACTTTGGGGGAAGACAAGTGGCTGGAAGCCGCGATTCTTCTGACTCAGCTCCTTTGAACCCTTCAGCCAAAGCCCTGAGTCGTCAGGTAGCGACTAATAATGATAACAATTAGGGTGTCAACAGGAGTTTGTCTATGTACCAGACAAATGTGGCGTCAAACTCCATGGTCAGATGTTGGAGCTCACAGTCCTACTGATAGCGCCTGAGGCTGTGATCAGGCAAAACTTCTGATGCAGTTTTGAACAAGTATTGAACAACTGGATGCCAAGGGATTTTGTATCAGATTTCAGTAAAGATATCAGAGCGAGCATCAGCTCACACGTTACCCAAACCTCCAACGATGTGTATGTATATATATATAATTATTATATATATAAAATGATCTGAGAAACGTCTTTAATCGTCTCTCGCTGCAGGAAGATAATGAAATCAGCAATGACAACCGACTCACAATGACTTACCAAACACACCAATGAAGGTGAAAATGGGATAAAAAATATATTTAACAATGAAAATCGCTTCTTTTCTTAACATGTTTGCGAGCGGCGACGTTGGAAGATTGTCTGCGACTGAGAGTGAGCTTTCCCGGGTACCGAACTTATAGAGCAGAGAGACACCTCAGGGGACCAGAGCAGGAATACCCACTGCTATTAGTTACAGTTCGGAGGAGAACAACAACAACAACAACAACTTGCATTTACACCACCCGCTTCCCACTGATCGGCGTCTCAGAACATTTAACAGTGTCGATGCCGAGCCAAGGGAGGGGGAAGGTGACCAGAGGCACGGTCGAAGAGGAAGGTCTTTAAACATAACCTGTAAATGAGAGAGAGGGCACAAGGCGAGGGATGGAGGGCGAGAGGTTTACAGTTAAGGGGCATATCGGCTGAAAGCGCCGCTGCTGACGGTGGGGGCGGAGGGACCAGGGGACAAGGAGGAGGTTGGAGCCAGTCGATCCGAGGCAGAGGGAAGTGGTGTGGGGAGACAGCTGGTTGGAGAGATAAGTGGGTGCCAGGGCAAACACATGGAAAGAATACACAATAATAATCCTTGCATTTGATATAGCGCCTTATCACCTCTTCAAGACGTCTCAAAGCGCTTCACAGAATATACTGTAAACTGAATTGACAATATTTTGTGGGCGAAACGTGTATTGCGCACAGCAGCGTCCCCACAAACAGCCGTGGATTGAGTGACTAAATTATTATTTTATTTCGAAGGGATTATTACCACTGGAAAGTGATCTGCCAATTGACTAACAACCTAACAGCCTAATTACTGCTGTGGAAACATCGGAGCGGAGAGTGAGGAAACTTTCCGAAGGTTTCTAGGAGTTAAGTGGGGTCCACTCAGAGGTGAAGTGGGAGCACACACTCCCCCTATATCTCTCTCCCTCTCTCTCACTCTCTCTCTCACACACACACTCTCCCTCTCCCGCCGGGTATTGAACCCAAGTCCTCTCGCTCGTGAGACGAGTGCTCTAACTGCTGAGCAACAGGACATTACACACAGTAGATACTACTTTCCAGAAAGACTGGGCAGGTGGAAGGTTGAAGATGAAGCAGGTGTTAAGCTCCCACTTCAACCCTGAGAAGACTCCACTTACCTCCCCCTCCCACCCATTAGATCTGCAGCAACAATAGCAGATGTCAGTGCACCCCTCTCCCCCACGTCATCGTTCCCTGGTGAGACTCACACTGTTCAATTCCTTTGGGGCAATTGGAATCACTATTATGGGAACATGTGGCAACTCTCCTGCTTTCCCCACTTTTCCCCTTTTGGGAATTGGAACCCCAGGTACTAAGTGTTATTGCAATCTTCCCATCAGGAGGATACCTCAGAGCGACACCAGGAAGTGTAGGGAACTGTGTTTCGCAAGCGAGCGCAACTGTAAGGTTATATTTGTGATGTTTTTAAAGCTTTTAATTAATTATTACGTACGTTTAGAATGTAACTACCCACAATCCTACCCACAATGACATTACATTGCTCTTTTCAAAGAGCCGGCACAAACCCGATGGGCCGAATGGCCTCTTTTTGTACCTTACGATTCTGTGAATCCTGTAGCTCAGTGGTTAGAGCACTCGCCAGGAGGGCGAAACCTTGGGCAAGTTTCCTTACCCCACACCCCAAATAATAACCCTTCTAGAAAATAATAGTTTGGTCATTTGCAATCCACGACTGCTTGTGGGACGCTGCTTTGTGCAATTGGCCGCCGCGTTTCGCTCACAAATATACGGTCAATTCACTTCATGGCATATTCTGTGAAGCGCTTTGAGACGTCGAGAAGACGTGAAAAGCGTCATATCAACTGCAAGGATTATTATTGTTAATATATATACACAATTTCAGTTATGAAGCGGATCACAACAAGTCTACCTATATCAAATGCAAGGATTATTATTATATTAATCCTTAAATAAGCTTGCTTTGATTTAATGACTAGTTTAGCAGGGATTAAAAGTAGCTTCGCTGGACTGGTTAAGGTCAGCTTCTTATTAATTTATTAACTCTTATTAATTCTTGTTAAACCTGTATGCTGATGCGATAAGATAATATCATCATTAATCCGGAGACTGTCACTGCTTGGGCGTTAATAAAGACCTTTTCTTTGAATCTTTGTGTCGACTCCCAATGAGTAAACTGGGGCTCGGCAAACCTTGCACAACGCAACAGCCAATTTGCTTTAAACAGTCGAGCATTGCATGTCTCCGTAAAGATTCCACGTGTCCAGTTGGTTGTCTTGTGATGGCCAGTTGGGTTGTCGGTTTGTGGCCCTGCCTCTGTGATTGTGGGTGAAAGCCCCACATGGGAACCTTGGACACACAATGTCCTGTAGTTCGGTGGTTAGAGCACTCGCCTCACAAGCGAGAACCTGGGTTACCCCGCACTAAAAAAACATTTGACATCACACCAGGCTTAACTGGCTCCCTATTGCCGAACAGATCAATTTCGGGATCCTCACATTCATTTCCAAATCATTTCACGCCCTGGAACCTCCCTGCCTTAAATGGAAAGGGATTCAGACTAAAGTCACGTACCAATATGCAAGGACAGTATTGTGTGCACCCGAGAGACACGTTACACCTATGACGGAAAGTTAATTTGTTTGCCGAAACCAAGCTTTTGAGTCACACCCTTACATTTCAGACAGAATCCATAAAATTGCTCCTGTCCCAATTTTTCCTACTTATTTTCCTACTCAAATACAAAATATACGGTCTGAAGAACAATTGCCGTAAAAGATTTCATACCAAACTTCAGATTTCCACTCTGACTGCTGGCGTTGACTTCAACTCAATTGAGGAGTTGATGAGTATCTCCAAAGAAAAGTGGAGCAAAAGGTTGAAGAAATATTAACTAACGCTGTTTACAACAATAACCCTAAGTCTGGCCTTTGACCAAGAACCGTTCCCGTTCAGTCACCAGAGCCATTTTTCACTTTATCTGGAGATCCGTTATGGATGGTGTCTGCAGAGCCACAAGACTCCAGATATAGGGCGGGGAGGGAAGGGAGTCCCAGATATAGCCTGGATTCTCATGGCCACTGTCATGTGCAGCTGTGTGAGGAGATGCCTGGATGTGGGCTATATGTATGGTTCTGGGTACGTGTTGGGCTTCTAACTGTATCCAGGGTTAAGAAGGATGGGGCTGGCAACATACCTTCGGGTTGGAGTGTCCCGAGGTATTTAGCCAAAATAGAAAGATCCCTGTCCAAGAACACTGTAGATCTCCATAGGATCAGCCAGAGTCAGCGCAGGAGGGCGACTGACAGCCAGACTTGAGAGAATATCTGGTCACTGAACCTATCCAACAAACACCAGGACGTGGCCTGGATGACAGTCAAAGGAGCCCCCCCACCACACCCCAGGGGTGTTTATGCTCAAGAGCGGCTTGGGCCTGATTACACGCTGCCCTCGGGAGAGTTGCTGAAGTGAGGAGAGTGTGGAGCACCGCTTCCTGCCGGGCACATACGCCAAGGAGGGGCGGGAAAGGACACCGGTTTTGGCCCCGGGAAGTCCGCGCTCTCGCGGCAGCCCGTGCTGTACGGTCTCTTCCTGGGGATGCACAGAGAGACCGACTGCGCTGGAGGTTCATCGACTCGGTGATGGAAGGGAAGCCCTTTTGGGGCCTCCCCCAAACCGGGATGGTCTCCGGGCACGGAGACGGGTCGGCAAAGGCTGCTGCAGCCGAGAACAGGCCAGAGAGAGAGAGAGAGAGAGAGTCAGTGGTGGGGGGGTGGGTGGGAGGGGGGTTGGAAAAAGACTCTCCTGTAAAAGGAGGGAGAAACGGATTGGGAGTGGTGACCTGCCATCCGGGAAGGGAAGGAAGTCAGCGCTGGGAATAGCCCAAAGTTCTGGTCCCTGTAAATAAAGGTGGCAGAATACAAGGGGTGGGGGGGGGGGGGTGGGGGGGGTGGGGGGGGGGGCGGGGGTTAGGTTGAGGCTGTTAGGGTTCGGGTGGTCCCTGTAAAGCGAATTGAGTGCACATTTGTGGGCGAAACACGGCAGCCAATTGCGCACAGCGGCGTCTCCCGCACCAACAGTTATTTTATTGTGTTTATTTTAATCGGAATTATTTCAGTCACGGTACAATAAAAGAATACCGCCGTTATTTTAACGATTTAATCGCTTTCGATTCCTTTCTCTTTTCAAATGAACCAACTACTCGGGGAACAAAAGGGCAGAGCCGTCTGCGACCTGTCACAGTTTTCAAAGGCGTTTTTTTTGGGTTCGTTTTCGCACCCGCGTTTCTGCGAAGGGGTTCGTTTTGATGTGAATATCATGACGGGGAAAGTTGAGTACATTGTTTTTAATATATAGACACCAAACAAATATGTATTTGTTCCCCAAAAAAAGTTGAGCTGGAATAAAAGAGGGTTCTACACATTGTTTGTTGAGAACATAACAGACTCCCCCCACCCACCCCCCCACCACCACTCTCACACCTCTCAAGCCCCACGTTCTCACCGCTATTCCCCGCCCGTCCGCCCCAACTCCTCACCACCCGCCACCGCAAAGTAGAGCAATTGTTTGTGCAACAGGGTGTTGATGAAGAGCGACAACCCCAAGTCTTTCCGCTCTCTCTCTCTCTCTCTTTCTTTCTTTCTCTTAGCCCGTCTCTCTCTCAATCAGTCACTCTCTCTTTTTCTCCAAGCGTCTCTCACTTTCTCTCCGTCTCTCCGTCTCTCGCCGTCGCTCATTCTTTCTCTCTGCCCCTCACTTAGTCAGTCAGTCCGTCTCTCTCTCTCTCGCTCTCTCTCTCTCAGTCTCTCTGCCATCTGTCTCTGCTCATTACCCCCCTCGAGCCGCAACTCGTTTCAGACGTGTTGACCAGGTCTGACTCACTGCATTTGAACTTCCTGTTGCTCTGCTTCCTTCAAGGGTACAGGAAATTCGGAAAAAAACTCTCAAATAATCCTCAAGTAAGTGTTTGATTCTTTCTCCAACGTTTGACCGGCGGACGTGCGGATGGTAAGTGTGGAAGGAACTTTACTGTGTCTCTCACCCTGACCTGGGAGTGTGGAATCGTAGAATTGCAGAATTCTACAGCACACTCGGCCCATCCCGTCTGTGCAGGTTATTTAAAAAGAACTATCTAAATCAACCCCACTCCCCCGCGCTCCCCCCATAGCCCTAATAAACCCCACTCCCCCGCGCTCCCCCATAACCCCTAATAAACCCCACTCCCCCGCGCTCTCCCCATAACCCCTAATAAACCCCACTCCCCCGCGCTCCCCCCATAGCCCTAATAAACCCCACTCCCCCGCGCTCCCCCCATAACCCCTAATAAACCCCACTCCCCCGCGCTCCCCCCATAAACCCTAATAAACCCCACTCCCCCGCGCTCCCCCCATAGCCCTAATAAACCCCACTCCCTCCCTATAGCCCTAATAAGCCCCACTCCCCCCCATAGCCCTAATAAACCCCACTCCCCCACTCTCTCCCATAGCCCTGATCAACCCCACTCCCCACTCTCTCCCCATAGCCCTGATCAACCCCACTCCCCCGCTCTCTCCCCATAGCCCTGCAAATAATTATCTACTTCTCTCTTAAAAGTTCCCACCAGCCTTTCAGGCAATGCATTCCTTAACCTAACAACTCGCTGTGTGAACAAATTTCTCCTCCACTCGCCTCCGTTTCTTTTAACAGCTATTTTAAATCGGTGTCCTCGGATTACCAACCCAGACCCCCGCCAATGGGAATAGTTTCCTCACTCCCTTCGCCTCACCCCCCTCTCATCCTATTTTCAGGTCTGGGCTGAAGACCATTCTTTTCGACCGCGCCTTTGGTCACCTTTCCCCCCCTCCCCCCGGCTCGGCCCCGGGATCCCTTACTGTGAAGCGCTCTGAGATGCCGTCCGGCGCGGAGGTCGCTATATAAATCGAAGTTGTTGTTGTTGTTTCTCCTTGTTCACCCTATCGAATCCCATTCTATTCGATATATTAAACTTCTATTAAGCTCCTCTTAACCTTCACTGCTCCAAGGAGAATAATCCCGGTTTCTCTCGCCTCTCCTGATAACTGAAGTCCCTCATTCCTGGTACCATCCTGGTCAATCTCCATCGCACCCTCTCCAATGCTTTGACATCCTTCCTAAAGTGTGGAGCCCAGAACTCAACACCGTCTCTCGCTGAGGCCTAACCAGTGTTTTATAAATACTGGTTATAAAACTGATTTTATGGACGGACAGCCGTAGAGGGAGCTTTACTGTGTCTCTAGCCCTGACCTGGGAGTGTGGACGCACAGTCTATGGATACTTCGGGTGTCAGGGAATGGATTGAGGTGTGAGAGGGAGATAGTTGAGACGTTTTGCTGTCAAGTGATGGATTGACGATGTTTGTGGTGTGTTTGGGTTGCAGTGAGGATGGAGTGGATATTTGGATGGACGCTGGCGTTGACCTGTTTCCAGCTGACTGAGGGAGAAGTGGTGGCCACATTCCAGGGGAGATGCGAGGGCTTTTTCCGTGGAGGGAAAGAACCTGCTGGGTTTAGGAACGAGGCAACACTACAGATCTGCCAGCAGTACAAGGGCAGAGCACGTTTTGCTACCCTTTACAATTCCAACCTGCGTCTCCCTGTCTACTCTGCCTACCTCCTCCATCCTCATGGTATGAGCGCCAGAGAGGATTCGTGGCTCATCGAACCCCAGGTCAGTCTCTCTCTCTCTCTCTCTCCCTCCATCTCTTCCCCTCTACTCTCTTGACTCTCTTCTTAGTACGTGAGCCAGTCCGGCTCAGTCGCCGTGCGTCAAACCTGGCTCAACTCCTGGCTCAGTCGCAGAATCCTAGAACTGTACAGCACAGAAGGAGGTCATTCGGCCCATCGTGTCTGTGCTGACTCTTTGAAAAGAGCTTCCAATTCTATCCTACTCCCCCACTCTCTCCCCATAGCCCTGCAAACCGGTCCTTCCCAAATAATTATCTACTGAGGTCTAACCAGTGTTTTATAAAGGCTCATCGTAACTTCCTGACTTTTGTATTCTACGGCCCTATTTATAGTCCGTCGCTGTACGTCTTGAATGACACGATAGGCTGATATATCAAATGCAAGAATTATGACCATTATTTTTGGAGAGAACAAGATAGACTGCGACAGAGAGAGAGTGTGTGTGTGATAGAGAGAATTAGAAATACTGAGAGAGAGAGAGAGAGAGAGAGAGAGAGAGAAAATGAAACAGATCGGAAAAGGGAACGTGAGAGAACGAAACAGACTGCAACAGAGAGGACGGAAAATACTGCTGATGCTTTGAGACGTCTCGAAGACGTGATAAGGCAATATATCAAATGCAAGACATTATTATTATTATTATTATTATTATTATTATTATAATCTCGCTCAGTCTCTTTCTCTCAGTCTCTATATCCGATTCTCTCAGTCTCTCTCTCTCTCTCTCTCTCTCTCTCTCACTTACTGCCTCTCAGTCTCCCTCTGTTTCTGCCTGTGGTTCTCTCAGGCTCTCTCTCACTCTCTTGCTCTTCGTATTATTATTATTATCAATAAATATTGCTGCGTTTTCCCACAAATAGTCACTACACTTTACAGTATAGTCCGTGAAGCGCTTTGAGACAAATATTATTATTATTATTCATTAATCTGAGCCGCTGCAGGACTCCTCACCTCTCTTCTCTCCTCTCGCTCGCTCACTCTCCACGTCCCACTCCAATGCCTTCCTCGCTGCTCTCACCAGCTCCACTCCCGACAAATAATAATAATCCTTCCGTTGGATGTCGCGCCCCTATCACGTCTTCGAGACGTCTCAATGCGCTTCACAGGATACACTGTAAAGTGAATTGACTGTGTGTACGTGGAGTTCTATAGCTCAATGGTTGGAGCACTTGTGCAAGAGGACTTGCGCATGATTCCCGGCAAAATGTTGGGCAAATTACCGTAACCCATCACCCCAGTCCTCGCCAGGTTCCACTGGCTCCCTATTGCACACTATACTCTGTACCCCCATCACCCCAGTCCTCTCTCACACTCGCTCTCTCACACACTCACGCTCTCTCACACACTCGTGCTCTCTCACACACTCGCTCTCTCTCACACACTCGCGCTCTCTCACACACTCGCGCTCTCTCTCACACGCTCGCGCTCTCTCTCACACACTCGCTCTCTCTCACACACTCGCGCTCTCTCTCACACACGCACACACTCGCGCTCTCTCTCACACACTCGCGCTCTCTCACACACTCGCGCTCTCTCACACACTCGCGCTCTCTCACACACACTCGCACTCTCTCTCACACACTCGCGCTCTCTCACACACTCGCTCTCACTTCACTGTCTCTATACAAGTACAAGTTGCTGTTTCCGACCAGATCACAAACCGCAGTTGGCCGGCTGACATGCAGACGCCTGGTCAACTGAGCCGGGAAATCAGACAGAGTTCCCGGACGGTGAAGGCCAGACTGGGAAAGTCTCAGGCTCTGGAGGAGGATTACAAAGGAGATCCCTACGACCGGGGACACCTGAACCCCGTGGCCCACCAGGCGGGAACCAACCGTGAGGCCACCTTCACCCTCACCAACGTGGCGCCCATGCACCGAACCCTGAACCGCGGGTCATGGCGTGTGTGCGAGGAGCAGCTGAGGGACTTGTCCTCTTCTCTCTGCCCCCCCGGGGTACCCGTCTACGTCCTGACCGGGACCTCCCCGCCTTTCTTGGGGAAGATCCCGGTGACGAGCCCTGGGCGGGTGTCCGTGCCCCGCTACGTGTGGTCTTCCCTCTTCTGCAAACTCAACGCGTCCTCCTCGTTCTCTCTGGCCCACGTCGGAGACAACGAGCTTCACACCGTATCGAGCATGAAGGTCTCTGAGCTCGAGACGTTGCTGGCTCTCCACTACGGACGGCGTATCTCACTCTACCCCAACTCAGCTCCGAGCTGGAGCCCACATTGGTTCCTTCCTCTTCTCCTTAATCTTCTAGTGAATCAATAATGACTGACTCCCCCAAGTCTCTCTCCCTCTCCCTCTCACACCCACTCCACCCTCTGACTCTCTCTCTCTCCCTCTCACCCTCACTCCATCCTCTGACTTGAAGGAGTGTGGGGACAGGACAGGGCATTGGGGCTGAACCGACAACTCACTCTGAGAGCTGGAGCAAACTCCATGGGCCGAATGGCCTCCTTCCAACCTGGACATTTCTGCTATTCCACAGAAAGCATAGAATTAAAATCTTTACGCAGCAGAGTTTCAGATATTCTGAAGTTGGGGCCACGGTCACTCATCAGATGGACTTGTTGTGATCCGCTTCATAACTGAAATTGTGTATATATATTAACAATAATAATCCTTGCAGTTGATATGACGCTTTTCACGTCTTCTCGATGTCTCAAAGCCCTTCACAGAATATGCTGTAACATGAATTGACCGTGTGTTTGCGGGCGAAAGGCAGCAGACAATTGACACACTCGGTGGCGTTACGTGAGATAATAGAAATATTCGGTTTTCCTTGCAACTTGGCATAAAGTTTCTGCGCTCGACAATGTGCGGCGCCTCAGAGAATATAAATGGGTGTGTGGTATCAGCTCCGAGGAGGGGCGAGAGAACTACACTGAACCTTATTTATTGCAGCTGAAGACTGTCGAAGATCTTTTTAGTAACAATTGTGCAGTTTTATCTGATTGTGACCTCCATGCTCCCTCGTACGTACTACGTGCTTCAAGGACATGAGACCAAACCAGCCACTAAATTGCTGTCAGGTGGGAGAGAGCCGGAAGATCTTTTCACTCTCATTCTGACTGCGGAAAGTCGATTAAGGAAAACGTTTGGCTGAGCTCGTGTTCGACCTGAGCTGGCGAAGCGAGTGGCTTTGCTTCAGGGCAAATAAAAAAAAAAAAATCAGATTTGCGCTGTTCCGTCGTTCCATTAACTTTTGCGGATTCCGACAAACTTCAGGAAGAAGGAAGGCCGCAGAAGAAACCAAGAGAACCGGCTGAAAGCGTTCGGAGAGCAATGGGAGGGGAAGAATAACGGCAAATCACAACCGTAAAATAAAGGAACGCAGCAGCCGCCATCGAAGATTCGACACTGACTTCGTAATCAACAAACCCAAACGGATGAAACAAGAGAATCTTCACTTGATGTGAGGACCTTGCCTGCAGTTTGTGAATTGACAAGCTCACTGGGACCAAATAAGCTTTACCGAAAGGTTTGAATGATCTTTTTTTGCACTGATCAACGATTGATTCTGTTACGTTGTCGCGGACAGTTTTCTACGCTATTGACCTGCCTTTTTGTGTTGTGCTAATTGAACTAACAAATTAGTTTACATTTCTTCATAACTAAATAAACTTTAAATGCACGAACTGCCGAGCGACTTTGGTTTCTTCGTGTAAAGCCAGAGAGAAACAATCAGTGGTTCGGAGTCCTGTGGCTCAGTGGTTAGAGCACTCACTTTGCGAGCGAGAGACCTGAGTTCAATTCCAGGCAGAGGGTGAAACCTCGGGCAAGTTTCCTTACTCCACACAGAGCCTAATAACAATCCCTCCAAAACCAAAAACAATAATAAATTGGTCATTTTCAATCTATGACTGTTTGTGGGACATTGCTGTGCGCAATTGGCTGCCGCGTTCGCCCACAAATACAATCAATTCACTTTACAGTGTGTTCTGTGAAGCGCTTTGGGACGTCCTCCCGACGTGAAAAGCGCTAAATCAAATGCAAGGATTATTATTATTATTAATCAGACGGTCGTACCTCAGCATCCGGCAGACTGGAGAACCTTCTTCGTTCAAACGCTTCTTGCGAGCTTAAGATCTCCGCACTTCCTCAGCCTTCTCGTCTTGAGACTCCTTCTCAAAACAGACACCCCACTCCCCCACCCCAGTCTTCCCCCCCACCACCCCAGTCGGCCAACTATCCTCCAGAGAAGGAAAGGAAAAAAAAATGGCCGTTCGTGGCACACAGCCAATTCTCTGCCTTCTGGGCCGACACAGTCACTAGACTTTTAGCCGAGGCGAACTGAAGCTCCATCACCTCCAGTCACGAGCAGCTCCAGCTGGCAATCAATCAAATTAGACCCGTCCCATTCCCTGCCTTCTTCCTCCCCTGTTCCTCCACCCCCTCACTGATTGACAGCCCAACTCCAGCTGCTTGTGAGTGGCTGGAGTCCGCCGTCAATCAATCTTAGACCCCGCCCCGCATGGCTGAACGGATTAACCGGATTGTCGTACGAAATGCATATCACGGTTATACTTCTCACATAATCGAATGAATGCTTATGACAGGTGAGTACGGTTCACTGCAATGAGTTGATCAAACCATTACAGTGTCATTGTTGGAGCTCTTCCGATTGAACCCCAAAATCTCTGGTTCTTCATGGACTTCCATTCGTCGTTGGCCTTCAACCATTTGTGTGTGTACTGTCAGCCTTCATAAAGTGAACGCAGCCATGAGTCTTCGCAAAACTCTTTGGTCAGTTCAGCCAATCCAGAATTCTGGGGGTATTTACACCATAAAAGGGAGCAGACCAGCCAGACACTAGCGGCAAAGGTATCGTTTATGGAAACGGACACACAAGCGCTCCTTACACGTTAAAACCTACCACCCACCGTACACTTTCCGGGGTTTAATCAAATTTGACTGTTTACAGAGGGTTTCGCTAAATCATTCCTCGGAGGAATCAAATCCAAATCCCCAGGGGATCTGGCAACTACACGGGTTCAAACAGGACCTGGAAAAATGTGCCCACTCATAACCACACACTGAAACCACACGAGACCGGTTAACAGGTCAGCGAAAGACAAACTTGAGGGGTTAAAAAGGGAAGTAGACACACTGGGGAACCACAGAGTAATGTCAGCATATAGAAGAAATAGGGATATTAAAAATTGCTTAATGAGCAGTAGATTAGAGAAGCAAAATACTAAAGGCTGTGGGAACAGCCAATGGCCAATTTTACATATCAGAGAAACAGGAAATATATTAGGCACAAGGTTTGCAGGACACTTTAGCGCAATTAAAAATAGGGACAAATGAATAACTAGACATTTTACAGAACATGGGGAAGAATCCATGCAAATCATGGGCCGAGAATTTGACAGAAATTGGACAGTGTCACAGAGACAAGAGAGAGAGAGGATAAATAGATAAACAGATTACATACAGTTATACCATCCAGATTAAATGTCCTGTAAAGCAGACTGGGCTAGGAGGGGTTAATTACCCTAATTAATAAATTAGTACCCCTTATTTACTTACCCCTAATTAACCCTTACTCTAATTACCGTAATTACCCTACACCCATTTACCCTAACCTAACCCCAATTACCCTATTTACACTAAACCTAATTATCCTAACTGTAATTACCCTAATTATTAACCCTATTTACCCTAACCAAGCCTGGCAGACATTGTCTCTCTCACCGCGTGTGTGTGTGTGTGCGTGTGTGTGTGTGAGTGAGCGTAGGTTGTCAGATGTGTCCGCGCTCCAACAGCTTCCCATAGTGAGACACAGAGAAAGACTAATTCCTGATCAGCTGCAATCCCACAGCTCCCACAGTGGGTTACACAGAGATAAGAGGTACAGAGACCAGCCCCCAATCAGGAGATGTAGAGAGGTCTAGTTGGTACCCAGTTAGTAAGATTTAATAAGATGTCCTTGACCAACAAAGAACTCAAGGAAAGATAAAGACGTCCTAATCACATTGATGGATAGTCAAAAATGATCGTTAGTTTAGTGTCCTGCAAGAACCTGTTACCGAAGACCTTTAGATGGCCTTTGGTTAGGGATGAGATCATTCCACAGTGAAACCGAGGTCTGTAGTGGGCAAATATAGTGTATAAAAAAGGGGAGTTTCCAGCGATTCCTGGGAGCAGAACGGTCAGAGAATCTGATGTTATCCCTTGCGATCGCGTAGCCTGAGGACCCGGACTTTGTAATAAACTTTTGATTCCAATACTCTACGTTTCGAGTGTCGTTCAGCATCGAAGGCGCAAAGCCCTTCGGAGGGAAGCGGACGAGGTTGACGTGGGTGTGGGTGTGTGGGTGGATGTGTGGGGGGTGTGTACGTAGGTGAGTGTGGAGGTGTGAGTGTGCGTGTAGGCGTGAGCGTGTGCCAAAGCCAACAGGTGGCGTTTTTACTGGTTAAAATGGGCAGCCGATGGGTTAATTGATGCTCCGCTGTTTCCATGGTCACTGGCTGCATCCTCTTGACGATCAGATGGTACCTTTCCATAACCATGGAAACCCGAGTGGGGCACAACACTGATGTAACAGTCATTCCAGGGGCTCAAAGTGCTCGGCAGGGCTTACACTGACGTGTCGTACCTCTCGGGTGGGTTCTGTTGATCGTATCCCATTCACGTTCCCTATTGATTATTATTAGTATTGATCCCGAACAGAGGGGGGAGAGAGAGAGAGAGAGAGAGAGACATTAAACCGGGATCCTTCCGAGCGCTGTTAATGCGGGCTTCCAGTGCTATCAATTCCCCCTTTCCTTTTCCTTCATTAAATTAAATTAAAGTACCACAGCTTCCTTTACTGAGCCATTAGCTCCACTCAACTCCTTCCCCTTCGCTCAATTATCGGGCGGAAGCCACGGAAGCTTTTACACAGAAGATAGTAAAGAGTGATTTAGACACACACACACACACACACACCACACAATCTGTGTCTAAATTGGGGCACGAAACGGTCACAAATACTGGAGACTGCGCAATTTAGGGTCTTCGTGTTATTTGACAGCACGTCTTTATTTAATGATTTTCAAAGCAGCTGAAATCCAAAGGTTTTGTGGTCGCCTCATGCATTTCGGAGACAAGCCGACGATTAACAAAGCCAGTTTATTGATCGAGCGAAAGCTTTGAAACCAACACCGAACGCTGAACCTTAGCCAAAGTACCACAGCTTCCTTTACTGAGCCATTAGCTCCACTCAACTCCTTCCCCTTCACTCAATTATCGGGCGGAAGCCACGGAAGCTTTTACGCAGAAGATAATCAGCTTCTGGGCTCAGAGCCGAGGCCGTCGGCGTTGGGAATACCAGGGGAGAGGTTTGGCAGTAGGTTTCCTCCCGCACTTGACATGGCAGATCAAGAGGACCTCAAGATCCTCACGCTCCCTCTCAGGCAACTCCCGACCTCTCCGACCTCCCGGCTCCCCAATCCACCACCCAACACCTCGCACCCCTCCACTCCACTTTTCATCGCTCTGAGACTCTATCCTGCGTGGGGGACGCCGGATACCTGCAAGTTGTTGTTGTTGTTGAACACGTTGGCTTAGATTTGAAAGTTGCCCCAAAAGCCCTTTGCCCCAAACCCTCTCTGCAGATAACTCAGTCCATATGGTTGGTCAGAGGGAGGTTGGCACCTGGTTGATGGCAGTACAGTGAAGTGTCACACACACACTTACTCACAAAATACGCACACAACACACCACGCAATACACACACTCACTTACACTCACAAAATGCACACAACGCACACAACACGCGCTCACTCACACAACGCGCACTCACAGCACACACTCACTCACGCCACACGTACAACACAGCACACAACACACACTCACTCACACAACACACGCACAACACTCACTCACACAACACACACTCACTCACACAACACACGCACAACACTCACTCACACAACACACACTCACTCACACAACACACGCACAACACTCACTCAACACACACGATCCACACTCACTCACAACACACCCACGCACAACACACCACACACACACACACACACACACATGCAGCTCGATTAAATATAAAAGCACTCGGATCAATGACGTGAAAAGCGCTATATCAAATGCAAGGATTATTATTATTATTATTATTATTAAGAACATTTCAATATTTAAGTCACTTATAAAGCCTGGAGAGCAAGAGCAAGTGTGCGGCAAATAAATAATTGCTTAAAAAGGCACAAAGAACATTGATAGTCCTGGTTGTGGAATGTTCAACAGCAGTTCCCCCCACAACCCTCCCCTCCCCGCCCTGTCTCCCCTCCCCGGCCCCCTCTCCTGATTGTCTGGGGATGAGGATCTCTCTGGTTGTCACTCCGTCACCCTCTTCTTTGTCGTGTGTGTGTGTTGTGCGAGTGAGTGTTGAGCTAACAGTCTGAGTTACCAGCACACACTATCCTTCACACTATACCAACCACCAATAACCTCGTCTGTTAAGTTTTGAATCAGTTGAAGCCGCTTTAGCCGGACGCCAGGTAAATCGGACAAAACGAATGAGTCAAATAGCAATTGATCGATTGACTGATTGATTGATTGATTGATTGATTAATTGACAGCTGAACAGCTTGGGATCAGCTGGAGCCCGTCTGATCACAAGCAGATTCAGACCCTCAACCGTGTCCCGTGCCCTGGGACGTCTTTCTGACGTGAAGGGCGCTGGACAAGGGTGAATTGTCGTTGTTGTCAATCACCTCCGAGACGCCCCTGCTCCTCTACTGGCGGGAAGAGGGGTAAGGGAACTTTGCTCAGCCTCAAGACCCCACCACTTACGCCGAACAAAATGGCCGGTTTAAGCGGCTTCCACTGTGTATATAGGGCGACCAAAATATCTACCCTATCATCAAAAAAAAATAAAATCATCATTTCTTTAATACTTCTACTTGCACTCAACACCGTTGATCCTGTTCGGACGTATAACCCTCTCCGGGTTATTTCCACTGGGTCAACAGCAAAAAGCGATCTGTTTTGAAAGTACATTTAAAAAGAATCCGTATACAATACTGCCGTCGGGTATCACAACACTGGCGTTCCATTACAACTCAAACTAAGTGAGCCAGGCCACAGCACGATGCAGAATATCACCCCCAACCCCTCAACCCACACTGATCTTGGAGGCTGGGGGCGGGCGGGGGGCGGGCGGGGGGGGGGGGGGGGGAGAGGAAACAAGCCCTAATCTACAAAGCAGTAGGTGACCAGCACCACCGAGCTCAGCAATGACACGCCTCGGAATGGGCAGGCAGTCTTGCCCGCACTGCCATCCACGTAACTCCCGTTGCCATTGTTGGCAGGATAACGGTTGTGAATATTCCTGCTGTATCCCATTGATCTGATACCAGTGCCCAAAGCTAGCCCGCCAGCGATACCCAGGGCCCCCCCCACCGCAGCTCCAGCGATGGCGCCCTTGGCCATCTTCGTCTTCGAAGACGATGCAGGTTTCCCGAAGGACTTTGAGGTGCCGGAGCCTCCTTTCCGTTGCTTGGCCAGAGCCATCTCACTGACACTAGCCACCAGGAGCAGCACCAGCCAGCCAGCCGCCACGCGAGGCCTCATAGCTCCTCACCTGCCAGGATACAAGCAAGCACCAAGAGAAGTCAACCTCCATCACAGCAACCCTCCCAGCCTCCAACACACACACACACACCCCTTATACACACACCCAGCCTCCAACACACACACACACACCCTTACATACACACATCCAGCCTCCAACACATACTAGCCCCTCACACACACATCCAGCCTCCAACACACACACCCCTTACACACACACCCAGCCTCCAACACACACACCCCTTACACACACACCCAGCCTCCAACACACATACCCCTTACACACACACCCAGCCTCCAACACACATACCCCTTACACCCACACCCAGCCTCCAATGCACGCTACCCCCTCACAAACACACCCATCCTCCAACACACACAGCCCCTCACACATACACAGCCTCCAACACACATACCCCTTACACACACACACACAGCCTCCAACACACACACCAAACAGCATCTATAATATCTGCCTGAACAGCATTGCAGTTTGACATCTCATCCGAAAGACGTAACCTGACAAAGCAGCTTCTCCCCACCCAACCCTTCCAACCCCCCCCCCCCACCCCATCCCTCCTCCACCCCCCCACCCCGGCCATCCCGGTTCAGTCACAATATAACTGCTGGCGAGGCTTGGGCTGCAGTTTTTAAGCTTAATCAGCAGCTGAGCGAGTGTTGGTGTTTATTGTTTAGTGTGCGCTGTGTGGATCACTGCGCTGCTGATGTCTCTGTCCGCCCCCCCCCCCCCCCACCCGCCGCCCCCTCACCACCCCGTTGTGTGGCTAGTCAGGGCCCATTTTACACCAACAAACACAACACAAGCCCAGTGTTAGATACCACTGCGATGCACGTCTCAGTTCACTCTGGACGAACGTCTGACTTTCCTGTCCGGACTTCGCGACAATCCTCGCGTTCGATACCTCGCCCTATCGTGCGTTTCAGACGTCTCAAATGCTTCACGGGATGGACTGCAGAGTGCGGTGACCGGATGTGGCCGACGCCTTAGCACGATTTACACGTGGTGATGTTCTGCGTAGTCCTCTGAGACGCTATCTTGAGAGGCGGGCTCGGTATAAGTGCAAGTCGTTGCTGTTGTGGTGATGGGCTGGTTAAATAACTAGTTACATAACGGTGGTGGAGTTACATAACTAGTTACGTAACGGTTTAAAAGGGAACCCTTCGCTCTTGTGCCTTTGTGACCAAGCATCAGAAGATCGGGTTACTGAATCCCTGCCTCAATCCCTTAAACTCAACCCCTCTCAACCCCTTCAGACCTATCTTTTGTTAGAATCGAGCGATTTAACTGCATTTTATATCCATATCCAGGGATAAGAGAGGCAAAGAGTTAAAAAATTGGCTACATGATACCAGTTGGGGTGATCCAAATCGCAAGGCATCCACACATGATCTGCAGAGTACCTCGACTCAACAGGAACCCGAGAGACGATTGAGACGTTTTATGATTTAATATATCTGCTTCAATATCTATATGCTCCCTCTTGGTTGACATCATCCGCAGACATGGGGTGAATTTCCATGACACCCAACTCTACCTCTCCCGCCTCCACCCTCGACTCCAGGACCTTCAGCCACTCTGCCCCCAACCTCTGGAACTCCATTCTGCAGTCCCTCCGCCTCGCCCCACTCGCTTGACTCTTTCAAGACCCATCTCAAGACCTTCCTCTTCAACCATATTTTCGATCACCCTCCTTCCCCCCCCCCCCCCCCCCATGGAGGGGTTTAGTTTAACAACAGGCATTAACATTTTTATCTCAGGGTATAAGGGAAACTCACCAAACCAGTGCAGCACAGCAGAACGGAGCTGGTGTCCTCGAGGGCTGTGTTGCTGTCCAAAGCTCTGAAGGTGTAATATGGTTTTGGTTCTGTTAATTATCGCTGATGCACTGTGTGTACAAATCATTCTACAAATGTTACAGTAAAACCTTCTTCACACCCATATTGGGATTGTCAAGTCGTCGTTCATTGGTTAATCCGGTCATTCTCCCCAGATGCACTGGGTCTAGTATCAGCGACAAGAAGCTTGTCTGTGCTCAGGAGAGATTAAGGAGGAGTTTTGATTATGTAACGGGGGAGAAATCAAGTCAGTAACCAGAGGAACAACAATCACAGCAAGTTTGCAATGAGACAGTGCCGAGAACTCTCTTTATACACATCAGGAACATCAGACAGAGCGAAAAACAACAGAATCCTGTGTGGTTTTGTGCACATTCTGTTTTTCAAAGCTTTTCAAAAGGGAATTAAAAAAATAATCCTTGCATTCGCCACAACGCCTTTCACATCAGGACATCTGAAAGCTCTTCACAGGATTCACAGCGAAGAGCAGCGACTGTTTTCATAGAATATTACAGCACAGAAGGAGGCCATTCAGCCCATCAGGCCTGTACCGGCTCTTTGGAAGAGCTACCAACTAGTCCCACTCCCCCACTCTTACCCCACATCTCATCTCCCCTCTCGTTCTTTTGCCAATAAGTCTGTGTCCCCTGGTTACTGCCCCACCCCTCCCAGTGCAAAGTTTCTCCCAATTTACTCTATCAAAACCCCTCATCATTGTGAACAAGTCGATTAAATCTCCCCTCAACCTTCTCCGCTCTAAGGAGAATAATCTCAGCCTCTCTCATCTCTCCACATAACTAAAGTCCCTCATCCCTAATGGTCCCTGGTACCATCCTGGTGAATGTCCTCTGCGCCTTCTCCAAGGCCTTGAACAATGTGGACAGCAAGGTTCTCACGGACGCCCATGAAGCGAACGACTAATTTTATCAGGGCCGGTGGTGTGGGGGAGATTGTCAGCCTTGACATTGACCAGGAAAAAAAACTCCCATCTCTTACCAGCTCCCAACCCTACCCACAGCACCATAGGGAGAGCTTTAAGTCCTGGATGAGAGTTGACTTTCTCCAGTTGATTGTCAATAAGTCTAAGGCTCTCCTGCTTGGCTCCCTTCAGCACCTCCTTACCTCAGACTCCGACAACATCGTCCTCCATGGATATACTCTACAACTTACGAACCCAATAAAGAACCTCAACTGTCCTTCACGCCCCACATTCGTATCATGATCGGCTCTGCCTTTCCCCACCTCAGCAATGTCACTCGGCTCCAACACACACACACACACACACACATATTTATACACACACACATAATGTCACACACACACACACACACACAATAATACACACACACATATTCACAGTGATACACACATACACAGTGACACGCACACAGTGACACACACACACTGACACATAGTTATACACACGCATATACACAGTGACACACACTCACATACACAGTGACACACACACAGTGACACACACACATACACAAAATGACACACGCACACAGTGACACGCACACACATTTATACACGCTTACACACAGTCACAGTGTGTATCCACACACACAAAGTTATACACAGACATACACAGTGATTTACACACACAGTTATAACACACACATACACACAGTGCCACACACATACACAGTGACACAGTTATACACATACACACAGTGACACACACACACATATACCCAGTGACACACACACACACATAGACAGTGACACACACACAGTTATATACACACAATGCCACACACAGTTATACACACACACCGTGACACAGTCACAATAACACACACAGTTACACACAGTCACACGGCGAGAACCAGCAGCAAATGGACTTTACAACTCAAACACCCTTTGTCTCGACCGACAATAAATGTTAGCAATAATAACCATAAGCCCAGAGACAGAGAAACAACCCACCTACGTAATAATAATAACAATCTTTGTATTTAATACAGAGCCTTATCACGCCTTCTAGACGTCTCAAAGCGCTTCACAGAAAATACGTAAAGCGTAGCGACTGCGCCTTTTGTGGGCGAAACGCGGCAGCCAATTGCGCACAGCAACGTCCCCACAAACAGCCGAAGTGACCGTTTTTTTTTGAAGGGGTTATTATCCCCTGGACAAGGGATCCGCCAATCAACTAACAACCAGGTTCCTATTTACCGCTGGGTAAACAAAGGCGTGTGGAGTAAGGAAACTCGCCCTGGTCAGGAATCCAACCCAAATCCTCTCGCTTGCGAGGCGAGCGATCTAACCACTGAGCTACATATAATATATACACACACACACACACACACACACGCGCGCGCGCACGCACGCACGAGAGAACTCATTCATCTTTCACCCAAAGCTAATCGCAAAGCGATTACGCAGAAAGAATAGAGACCGAAATAAACTCCACAATTACGGTACCAGCAAATAATCCGCCCGTCGTTGGATTAGTTGTCCGGCTATTGTTTGCTGCACAAACCGCAGCTCAGCCAACACACCCGCCGGCTGCTCGCGGATGACCGTACCTGTCACTGGATAGATTTCCTCTGAAAAACAGCTGTTTTCTCCCAGGCTGTGTGTGTGTGTGTGTGTGTGTGTGGGTGTGTGTGGGGTGGGGTGGGTGGTGGGGGGGGGGGGCAGTGATGACTGTGTGTGTGCGTGTGCAGTGTGCATGCGTGACTTAGTCTAATCCCGAATGGTTTTGTTGTCAATGTCGTTTGATTGACAGCACAACGAGTCTATCACATTACCTGGTTGCAATCTCCTCGCTTTCCCACAGGCTCTGGACGAGAGCATTTCCTTAAAGCAAAATTCAGCTAAATCCTTAAATGATAAGAAATGATTTTAATTTATAGTCCCAGTTTGTTTTTAAGAAAAGACTGAATTGATGGAGGGAGGGAGGGAGGGAGGGGAGAAATATATATTTATTTATATTTAACAAATCAGCTATGGCAAAATCAAGAGAAACTCCCTCTTCTTTTTAATAATAATAATAATCCTTGCGTTGATACAGCGACTTATCCCTTTGGGACGTCTCAAAATGCTTCCCAGAATGTTCTGTAAAGTGTGGGCGAATCTCGGCCGTCAATTGCGTCCCACAAGCCGTCGTGGGATCTTGAGTGACCAAATTATTATTAATATTTTAAATTTTACTTATTTACTTACTTATTTATAAGGGATCCTTATCCCCGGAAAAGTGATCCGCCAATCGACTGACCTACTTACTGGTGGGCAAACAGAGGCATGCGGAGTAAGGAAACTTGCCTAAGGGTTCGCCCTGCCCGGGAATCGAACCTGGGTCCTCTCGTTTGCGAGGCGACGGCTCTAACCACCGAGCCGCAGGATTCCTGTTGGAGGAATGAGCTGTGAGATGTGGGGGAGCCGGAGACTCACGGTTGGGCAAAAATTAATGTCCACCTGGTACCTGGGTTTGAACATCTCAGCCCCAGGTAACGACTCCTACAATCCAGGAGTTTCCTGGGAGAGGGAAATGGGACTGAAACTCTCGGCCGTCAGAGGGGGCATTCCCTTTGATAAAAAGGAAACCCACTGCCTGTTGTGTAATCCCCTGAAGCTTAATTATTAATTTTAGCCCTGGAAAACGTGTCCAAAGTCCAGCTGCTTGGCAGGCCCTGCAGATACCCCCCTCCCCCCCCCACCCGGGACCACTCAGCGCTGACAGCAAACGTCCTGCACGGTAGGTCTTCACTGTCCTGTATTTAGGGTCTAACTGTCCTGTATTGTAGGTTCTCACTGTCCTGTATTGTAGGGTCTCACTGTCCTGTACTATAGGGTCTCTCTGTTCTGTACATAGGGTCTCACTGTCCTGTATTGTAGGGTCTCATTTAGGGTCTCACTGTCCTGTATTGTAGGGTCTCATTTAGGGTCTCACTGTCCTATATTGTGTCTCAGGAGATGTGCAACATTGGGCCTCACTTTTTTCAAGGAACTGCAGAAAAATGCTTTGGATTTGAGCCCCCATATCCCTTCCCTTTCTGTGTGGCTTGGGTATTAATTAATTGGGTGGTGTGGGGGAGGTGTGTGTGTGTGGGGGGGGGGGTGGGAGTGTGTTATTTCACGTTCCATGCCTTGTCCACCCCACCATTGGGCCTTCATCTTCTCCGCAATCTACCCTCTGAACCCTGTCCCACAGTCCCTTCACCTCGCCCCTCCCTCGCCTCCTTCAGGACCCATCTCAAGACCCTCCTCTTCGGCCACACCTTCAGCCCTCCTCCTCCTCCTACGCCCCCCCAACCTTCCACCCCTCCTGATCCCAACCACCAGCTCGGGTTGCGGATCCTGACTGTGCAGCGTCTTGGGACGTGCTCCTGACGTGAAAGGCAGACACCGTGCGTGTAAACGTCATGTGTTGTTGTCGTTGTGTGTACGTAGTGGGGTCTCTCCTCACGGACCGACAAACAGGGACTGTCGCTGAGAGTTCCACACTCGCATGTTTTACCGCACGTTGAAATTTCCCGTGTCCCAAGTGCAAAGGATGGTCACCAATAGCACTAAACCCATTACGTTGATTTAACAGGAAGCTTTTATGGCCCTCTCAATGACCAACTATATTCGGAAGTTCCCTGAATCGCTATCCAACTGAAAGGCACTCCATAAATTCAAGTCATTATTTGTGCACGAGTTTCTCTCTCTCTCTCTCTCTCTCTCCTCTCTCTGTGTGTTGCTCCAGGGGTGTGTTTGGAGATACAATGGAGCGTTTGGGACCAGGTGGCCGGGCCGGGAAGCAGATGACTCGGAGGGTTGGGATCGTGGGATACGGCAGTTTGGGTACGTGGACACTCACTGACAAACGAATGGTGCAACAGCCCACACCGCAGGTCCCCTTCGTGTCCACCTGAGTAGAGATGGCGAGAGGGCAGGGTAGTTTGGTTAGTGAGCAGCTTTAATGGTGCCTCTGTGTTCTCCTGCTACAGGCCAGTACCTGGTGGACATGATTGTCCAGGCCGGGGCCGAGCAGGGGCTGCAGCTGGTCTTTGTGTGGAACAGGAGCCAGGAGAAGATGAGAGGACGTGTTCCTGAGGAGCTACAGCTGAAGGACCTCAACATGTTTGGGGACAGGTGACAGGGACTAGACATAGTACATAGGAACAGGAGGAGGCTATTCAGCCCCTCGAGCCTGCCCCGCCATTTAATAAGATCATGGCTGATCTTCTAACCTAATTCCATTTACTCGCCCCATCCCCATATCCCTTAACCCCTCTATCGTTTAGAACCAATCAACCTCAGGCTTGAACATGTTCAAGGACTGACTGAGCATCCACAGCCTCTGGGGTAGAGAATTCCCCAAATTCCCTACCCTCTGAGTGAGGAAATGTTTCCTCAACTCAGTTCGAAAAGGCTGACCCTTAATCTTGAGACTATGACCCCAAGTTTTAGATTCTCCAACCGGGGGAAACGGTCTCACGGCATCTCCCCTGTCAAGACCCTTAAGAATCTTATAGGTTTCTGAGCACTAACACTACCCGGTCTCTTCCCCCTCCAGAAAATAATCCGGGTTTCTATTTTTATTACCTACGTGCAGTCACTTCACTCTTCCCCACGTTGTACTCCACCTGCCATCTTCTTGCCCACTCACCCGGGCTATCTATGTCCCTTCGCGTTCCTCGTGTGTCATCCTCACAGCTTACCCTCCCGCCTACCTTCGGGTCGTCCGCAAACTTAGATGCCTTCTTGACCTTCTTGACTCACGGGAACACGGACCACGTTCCCGCAACCCGCCCTCGTAATTTAACCCTTTAAGCCCTGGTATCATTCTGATGAATCTCTCTCTTTCGCGCCCTCTCACACGCGCGCGCTCCGTCCCTCTCTCACACTCTGCTGCTGTTGTTGTGTGACTGTTATGCTTCTCTCCGCTCGTCTCCCAGGAAATCTGACCTTATCCTCGAGGTCTCCCACCCTCAGATCACCAAGGAGTTTGGGGAGAGATTCTTGAGAAATGCGGATTTTATGGTGAGTTTCACCGTGTGAGGGGGAGGGGAGTGAGGGGGACGGGGAGTGAGCGGTAGGGAGTGGCAGAGAGGGGGTGGGGAGTGAGCGGGGAGGGGGAGTGAGGGAGAGTGAGTAGGGAGAAGATGGGGAGCGAGGGGGAGGAGAGTGAGGGGGAGTGAGGGGGGAGGGAGGGAGTGATGGGAGGGGAGCGAGGGGGAGGGGAGGGAGTGATGGGGAGGGGAGGAGGGGGAGAGGAGGGGGAGTGAGGGGGAGGAGTGATGGGGAAGGGGAGTCAGTGAGGGGTGTGGAGTGAGGGTGGGGGGTGGAGGGGGTAGAGGGGAGTTGGGGTTCAGGCTGAGCCTCACTGTAAGGAGTTTGGTGACGTGTCTCTTGACCCCAGGCCGGATCACCCACGGCCTTCGCTGACCCGGAGACTGACCGTCGGTGCCGCCGAGCGAGTGCCCAACACGGACACACCCTTTACATCCCCAGTGGGGCCCTGTGGGGAGCCTCCGACATACAGAAAATGGCGGACAGGGGAACGCTGAAGGTTAAACACTGGCACATTCGCTTAAATCCCCTCACTCTTCTCAACTGTCTCAGGCATCACACCCCCCTCCCACCCCACTCCCCGCCTCGCCCCTCCCCGTCTCGCCCCCTCACTAACACCCGCCCCAGCCTTGCCCCTCCCCGTCTTGCCCCTCTCCGTCATGCCCCTCCC
>NW_024704769.1:2244947-2280083 GCF_018977255.1 Callorhinchus milii
ACCTGGGAGTGTGGACACAGTGTAGAGGGCTTTACTGTGTCGCTGACCCTGACCTGGAATGTGGACACACAGTGTAGAGGGGCTTTACTGTGTCTCTAACCCTGACCTGGGAGTGTGGACGCACAGTGTAGAGGAGCTTTACTGTGTCTCTAACCCTGACCTGGGAGTGTGGACGGACGCACAGTGTAGAGGGAGCTTTACTGTGTCTGGGTGTCAGGCAAGGTCACAGAGGAAGGTAGATGAACTCACTGTGGGTGTCTCCGTGCTGGGTGTGTCTCTGCTGGCTTTCCTCTTGCCCGGCTTGTCCTGCTCTGTGCTCGCCGTTCTCCCCTCTCTGTTCTTCAGGACCTTGTATTGTTTCCGCGGTTGGAGGGGGGGCAGCGGTTTGTCCTCCTCTCCCTTCATGTGACGCTCGTACGGCAGCACCAGCCTGGAGACCCCCACAACCCGTCATTGTCCATCCCCCAGGACCAAGCCCCCACGTCATTGAGATGTCTCAAAGCGCTTCACAGGATAGACTCTAAAGTGTAGTGACTGTGTATTTTGTGTCCACAAGCAGTGCCCCCACAAATAGTTGTGGTTCTAACCCCTGAGCCACAGGGACTCCTGTTAGAGGAATCGGCTACGATCAATGATTAGACAAGCGCGGGGTATACAGAGTTTCTCTCCTGTGCACGACCCTCCAGCCCCCACCCCACCAACCCCTTTGTCACAAGCTATCCTCCCCCCCTTGGGGAGACCCTGGCGTGGGGGAGTTCCTACCTCTCGTAGTGTCTCCGCGTACACGTGGCTGCGCTCGTGCTGCCCGGGTTTCCGCCCAGCTCGTCGTAGATGTTTTTCCACAAGCGATTTGTGGTGACCTGCAGGGAGAGGGAGCGTGAGAGAGAGATGGTGGGGTGGGGGGTAGGGGGGGGGTTTTATGGTGGTGGGAGGGATGCAGAGGGGATGGAGAGTTTCTGGGTGCAATCTATATCCCTCTGGATGGAAAGGCAACACTGCCCCACTTTATCGGGGGAAGCAGTAAACCTCATGGAATCGGGGACACGTACACCACAGGGAAGGAGGCCATGCGGGGCCGAGACCCCTTTGATTCCGGTTCAACCCGCAACAAAAGCCCCTCGCGTTCGATGCAGCACCTCGTCACGTCGTCGAGACGTTTCAAAACACTTCACGGGATCTATATTGTAAACTGCAGCGACTGTGCATTTTGTGGGTGAACTCGGCAGCTGATTTACACACAGCAGCGTCCCCACATATATTTGGTGGTGGGGGTGGGGGGAGAATTGCTGACCAGGACAACTGTATGTGTGGGCTGCTGTGGGGGGTCAGACTGAGCTACACTCCTCAGACCTGGTCCTCACATCCTGCAGGTAGAAAGGTCGGGAGGACATCCCAAGCTCACTGGACAGTTAAGGGTTTGCACCTGACCTGGGGGTTGGGATCAAGAGGGTTGGAGTGTGAGCGTGGGGTGGGGTGGGAGGGGAGTCGAAAGCACGATCAAAGAGGAAAGTCTTGAGATGGGCCTTGAAGGAGGAGACGGAGGGGGCGAGGGAGGGTGCGGGGCCGAGGAAGCTTGCATGGAGGGGGTTCAGGGAGGGGTTGAGGTCGAGGAAGGGCCGAGGAATGGGGGAGGGAGGGGGGCAGGGGCGAGGGAGGGGGGGGGTGAGGTGGATTAACTTATTATTACTTGACCAATAAGTGTGCTACTTACCGCTTCATAACCACCGAGCTTCTCCACTGCTCTGTACATGGTCCACAGGTTAACTGGAGGGAGACACGAGATAGAGACCGTGTTAGGGTTAAGGTAACTCACTCTCCTCTCAGACCTGGTTCACAGGGAACCAACCAACCAACCAACCAATCATTGTGTATTGGTTTCCAACCCGACAGCCAATTTGGACACAATGGGCACAACCAGTCATTTTTTCTGGGGGGAAGCGGTGTTGTTTGCTTGGACTTCACTTTACAGTCTTATCCATAGGACGAAGCCTTCAACAATGTGGCACTGACCCCCCGTCCCCCCCACACACCACTGCACCGGAGCGTCAGCCTGGAAAGTCTCCAGGGGAGGGGAGAAAGGGGGAGGAGGTGGGGGAGGGGAGAGTGGGACGAGGGAGGGAGGGGAGGGAGGGGTTGAAATCATGAACCTGCTGCTTTGGAAGTGTTTGGTTCAGGAAGAGATGAGGACTTTGTGTTTGAGCCTCGATGGGGGGGGGGAGAGGGAAGCGAAGGGGATTTGGGGCTGGAGAGAGGGCACACCTTGTTTGAAGCCGAGGTGAGGGATCCTCTCGATTGGCCGGTTGCTCTCCTTCATGAACCTGTACAGGTTGGTGATGAAGTGCTGCTGCTCCAGGCCAGAGGCCTGCACACTGTCCTCTCCCGCTCCCGCTCCGCAGAGCTTCACTGGCTCCGAGCACGGCTCCATCCCATCACATTTCATCTGCCAAGTCAAGCTCCAAGTTACACAGTGTCACCGAGCGAGGGCGGCGGTGGGGGGGGGGGGGTGGAGGAGGGATTATGGACCAAGTGTTATGGACCAAGGGAGGGGGAGGATGGTCACTGTATGTTGACCATTGTGGTGGAGAAGAGGAGAGAACAACAACAAGTACGTATATAGCTCCATTCACACAGAGCAGTGTCTTGGGGGGGGTTCAGAGATGGGAAGAGAGGAGAAGGGACGATAAGGAAAGAAAAGAAGGGGAGGTTGGACAGCTGTTAAGAAAGCGTGTTAGTTTTGGGGCTTTATAAATAGAGGCACAGAGTACAAAAGCAAAGACGTTTTGCTAAACCTTTATAAGTTGTGCAGAGCCTTGAATAGGGCTTAGAGGAGATTTACCAGAATGGTACCAGGGGTGAGGGGCTCCAGTTATGCGGAGAGACGAGAGAGGCTGGGATTGTCCTCCTTAGGGCAGAGAAGGTTGAGGGGAGATTTAATCGACTTGTTCACAATGATGAGGGGTTTTGATAGAGTAGATAGGGAGAAACTGTTTGCACTGGGGGGGTGGGGGGGGGCAGTAACCAGGGGACACAGACATAAGATCATTGGCAAAAAAGATATGGAGACATGTTGTTACCCACAGAGTTGTTACGGTCTGGAACTCACGGCCTGAAAGGGTCGGTGGAAACAGATGCAATAACAACTTTCAAAAGGGAATTAGATAGGAACTTGGAAAGGAAACATTTGCAGGGGTTTGGGGGGTGGGGGAGAGCGCATGGGGGAGTGGGACTGATTGGGTAGCTCTTCCAAAGAGCCGGGGCACAGGCCCGATGGGCTGAATGGCCTCCTTCTGTGCTGTAATATTCTACGATTCTAAGAGGAGAGGAGAGAAGAGAAGGGAAGCGAGTTCAAGTCTAAAAACAAGCCGAACAAACACTCTTCAGCTCATGCACAGCAGTGGGAGGCAAACTGCTGCATTCACAATTTCCACTCACTACAATTCACAGAGCAAATCTTGCTGTTTGTTTATGAGTGGTGGCTATCTGACGTAGCATCGATCAGACAAGGCCACACCACAGAAACCGCCGTTGCTTTTAACTGTGAACCCGGGTCTGTGAATTGGAATGAGCTTACGCACAAAACATTACAATGCGTCACATAAGGCACCTTGGACTGAGGCTGGTCACGGTCTGAGTCACTGCAGTCCTGCCCCTCACAGTCTGAGGACAGTTTCCTCTTGCGAGATCTTCCCTTCAGGTCAGGAGCTGGAAGGCAATCAATGGTGAGCAAAGGGTGAGACAATGGAGTTGGCAACTCAACCCCCGTACCCCAACTCAACCCCCGTACCCCAACTCAACCCCCGTACCCCAACCCAACCTGTGTACACAACAACAAATGACATTTACACAGCGCCTTTCACATCAGGAAGACGTCCCAAGTCGTTGGACAGTCAGGGATCCACACTTGAGCTGGGGGTTGGGATCAGGAGGGGTGAGGGCGGGCGAGGTGGGTAGGGGTAGGAGGGTGACCAAAGGCACGGTTGAAGAGAAGGGTCTTGAGATGAGTCTTGAAGGAGGCAAAGGAGGGGATGAGATGGAAGGACTGTGGGATGGAGTTCCAGAGGGTGGGGACAGAAGAGGCTGAATGCCCGACCAACAGGCAATCTGTGAGGACAGCAGTGGTCATGGAGTCGAGGGTGGAGGCAGACAGGTGGAGTTGGGTATCACCCGCATACATGTGGAATTTGACCCCATGTCTGCGGATAATGTCACCAAGAGGGTACACATAGATGTTGAAGAGGAGGGGACCAAGGACAGAGCCTGAGGAACGCCACACGAGACGGTGTTTACAATGACAGAGCAGGTCACAGTGCGACTCAGAAATACAAACATAGAAACAGGAGGAGGCCATTCAGCCCCTCGAGCCTGTTCAGCCATTTTACAAGATCATGGCAGACTTGTACCACAAGTCCAATTACCTGCGAAGGCCCCATATCTCTTAACACCCTGACCGAACAAACATCGATCCGCTTCAGAAAACGTGAATGGATCTGCCATCCCCAATCCTTTGGGAGGGATAGAAAGAGAGTTCCAGACATCTACAGAACAAGGCTTGAGGGGCTGAATAGCCTAATCCTGTTTCTATGATAAATACCACAATATTTAATTCCCATGACGTCAGCGCAAACAGCAAACAGTGGGTGAGGCCGGTGTGCAGTGAGCGCAAAGCACAGCCTGGGGCAGGGCAGAGGATAGCAGCCACTGGCCTGAGGTTGAACCTCTCCAGTGGGTCTGACCATCAGGTCAGGGGACGAGGAGGGTTTGAGGGTGTGAGCGTGTAAGGTTGTGAGTGTTTGAGTGTGCGAGTGTGAGCCTGAGGTGCCAGGCAGTGAGAGGCTCAGCTCAGATCTCCGTGGTGTGAAAGACCATTTTCATTTTCACACCAACCACAGACACGTGATTGTAAATCCTGCCGATGTGATAGTGAGTCTCTGGGTCTTTAACCTCCAATAAATCTTCACCGACGTTTGGTGTGTGTCTGGACAGGGCTGTACCTAAATTAGCTGCAAATTTACGAGCCCGGTAAGACCCCCCCCCCACCCGCCCCCAGGGGTGATAGCCTCCGGTGGAACTCTACTCGGTTCTGTGGGACGTGATGGGCCCAAACCTGGAGGCCAACAGTAACATGCAGGGACCTTGGCAGAATCTGGGAGGAAAGGCAGCATCTTCCTACTGTACAAACGAAAAAGGGGGAGGAGGAGGAGATAAAGAACTGGTGACCGATCTCACTCCTGAATGTGGGCTGTAAGATCCTGGCAAAAAGGTGATCTCTGAGCAGATGAAGACTGTCCTCAAGCGGGTAATAACCCCAGACCAGACCCGCACGGTTTGGGGCCGAAGATTCCTGGCTGCCCCCTACCTGCGCCCCCACCCCCACCCCCCACCCTGTTTGTCTGCTGCATCGAACCCTTTGCACAGGCCATCAGGAGGGACGAGAGCATCAGAGGTGTCACCATCCTGGGCAGCCACGACATACAAGCCAAGGCATCCCTGTGGATGGATCATGTCTCCGTCCTTTGCGCTAGCCAAAAGTTGGTCTCGAGCTGCCAGGCCTTTGCGACCGGTTTGGGCAAGTCCCGGGAGCCAAGGTCAACCACCAAGAAAACCAGGTGACGTACTTTGGAGACTGGAAAGAACGCAGTCACAGACCAATTGGGGTGAAGCCAGAACTAAATCAAAGCCCTCGGCATCTGGTTCGGGGCTGCCGGGGCGGGTCAGAAAAGCTGGGAGGAGCGTCTAGGTACAGTGAGGACGAAACCAGTGATGTGGCACCGGAGCTCACTGTCCATCACCGGAAAAAACCTGGTGATAAAGCGTGGAGGCCTTCTCAGAGTTTGTGGCCCAGGTCTGGCCGTTGACCACAGCGGTCACCAGAAAGATCTTCCAACTGATCTGGGGGGGTCCAGGTTGGATTGTGTCCGCAGGGATCGATCCATCTTGAAATTCCGGAAGAACGACATCTCAGATCCCGGCGCAATCACCAAGTGGTCTGCGCGGCAGGTAGCCGAGACAGTTCGAAAGGGGGAGAGGCCAGACCCGATCGGGAGATACCCTGCGCCCACAGCCAGCTACGTCTAGCCAAACACCTCGTCGCCGGCCCTGACCAACAGCCGTCAGGACATGGCCCGACTGGCAATAAAATGGAGACAAACCCCCTCCCACCTCAGGGCATGGTCGGTCGAGGTCTGGGCCAGTCAGCACGACCACCTCCTCTTGGAGGGTTGGGACCCGAAGGCGGTTTGGAAAAAGGTGGAAAGGATTCTCTCGCGGGTCGTCCCTGGGGACCTGCTCTACGGCACTCGGTGCTGTCCCAGGATCTCACAGCGCAACCCACAGCGAGCGCCCGGCGGGTCATAAACTCGGTAAAGGAGGCCCTTCGGCTCCCGAAGCCAGAACCGAGGGAACGATGAGGGGAAGGAACGTACCGCTAAACAAACCGAATCTTTTTCGTATCGGGAGAAAAGGAAATAAAATTGTCACAGAAGATGTGGCACTCTGCGAGTGTTTTGAATTGGCATTCGCACCAAATATTACGGTTGTAAATAAATAAGTGCATATTTTAAATAAACTTCCACATTCGCCTAAAAATACAGTCAATACACTTGACGGTAAAATCCAGTGAAGCGCTCGACGACGCAATAAGGCGCTGTATCAGATGCGAGGATTATTATTATTTAACGCAATGAAAACATTTGGATTGAGAACTGGATGAGATTCTCTTGGACTCCAGTCAGCGTCAGATATTGGCTCAAATAGGCTTTGAACCCATCACCACAGAGAGATCGTATAGAACAAGCACCTTCCGCGCCCCCCCTCCACCCCGCCCTCCCCGACTCCCTCCCCCACCTCCCACAACAGCCCCCAAACTGAAAGCAAATCTAAAACAAGTTTGAAGACTGTGTGGAAACAGCACCATAATTAACAGGGGAACTTGGCGCTCGTCAAGGCCGGTGCGTTCATAACCGTCAGCCCACCCCACCCCACCCCACTGAAGATCAGTCGCAATGAAGGAGGCACTTAGGTCCGTCCGATCTCATCCCTCATCACTAACCCCAACACGCCCACACACGAGGTGATAGCTTCACCCACCCCACCACTCCCCACCCCCACCGCAGCCCCTCATTTCACGTACAAACCCAGAAGTGGCTGGGAACACGCAGCAGGTCGGGCAGCATTCATGGAGAGAAGAAAATGAGTTGCATTTCAGGTCTATTTCGTCAGAGCCGGCAGCCTAGGCATTGTTTTCTAAAATGATTGTGAAACACAGGAGTTTCAAACTTCTGGTGTTATTAAACACAAAAGAATTTCCCCTCTTATTACTCACTTCCTCTTTGGAAAAAACAGAGAGAGAGAGAGAGAGAGAGAAAAGCACCCTCACAAGACATCGTTGGTTCCTGAATCCAACCTCCCGTTACTGAGCAGGTGCTTTTCCCCGCTCGTGAGGTGAGCGTTTCACTGATGAGAAGCCCCACGTGAAGGAGCTGTCCGATGGATAAGGCGTTAAAAACCGAGGTTCCCCGACCCACCCGGTCTGTGCCCTGTCCAGACGGACGTTAAAAGATCTCCGTGGCGTTCGGTTTTAACGTCTCATCCGTAGGATGGTGCCTCCCAGCCCTGAGTTGGAGCAACTGTGACACAGCCTTTATTACACTGTATCCCGTGAATCGCTTTGAGACGTCTCGAGGATGTGATAAGGCGCTGCATCAAATGCATGGTTTATTATTATAAAGGTCCTGATGGGGTGGGGATTAAACCCACAAATATCTGACCAGAGGTGTATGTGCTACAGGCGTGTGAGAGCCCTGACTCCAAACTCCTCTCATATTAATTCACGTACAAGGACCACCCTCTCATACGACCAGATAAAAAGGTTTCACTGCAGCCACAATTAGTATTTATTCTGCATTAATATTAATAGGAAAAATATGAAAGGGATAAGAAAACCATTAGGTTTGATCAGATGAATGAATGACTAACAGATTAGCATTGAGAGTGGAGAGTGGGGGGATGAGAAGGGGAAGCCGGCGAACAAGGTGGGTGGTGGAGGGGAGGGGACAGGTGAGGTAGAGGGAGGGGACAGGTGAGATAGGAGGGAGGGGACAGGTGGGTAGAGTTTGAGGAGGTGGGGGGAATGTAAAGGTAAGAAGCAAGACATTAACCAGGACAGAGACAGCGACAGCGACAGAGAAATGACAGAGACAAGCAAAACATCCAGAACTTTAACAAAAAAAGGCACCGAGGGCAAAAGGTTCTGACAAAAGATTATTGACCTGAAACATTAACTCGTTTTCCTCTCTCCATGGATGCTGCCTGACCTGCCGCGTGTTCCCAGTGACTCCGGTTTTTATTACAGAGGCGGTGAGGGCTGTTTCACTGACGTGTGGGAATACAGTGGCTCAGCAATCCCTCCGGATATTAGTAATATAGTACAATAATCTGCACATTCCGTACAGCGCCTTGTGTGTCGGGGGCGACGATGGGGGGGATTCACTGCCAAGTGACTTGACATAAGCCAACACCACGACAACAACGTGCATTTACACAGCGTTTAAACCTGGATAAAGCGGGAGAAAACATGCCTGAGGGAACGGTCCCGCTGGCCAGGGAATTGGTGACTTCTATTTGACACGCGGAGAGGTGGGGGGGTGATGGGGAAGGGGGTGGGGGTGGGTGTGTGGATGAGATACCACTTCGTGACGCCTTGGACACGTGTGCATTCACAGCGTTCTCACGCGAAAGGGCTTTGTCAGAGAAACGTTCGCCCTTGATCTTCAACATGATTGTCTGTGAGTGACCTTCCCCCCCGATCCTCCCCAAGTGTCCGCATCAGCGCAAAGCTGGCTCCATCGTTAATCATTCCTGAGCAGCGCGTGCAGCTCAGAGAGAGACAAATCCCCCCCCCCCCCCCACCCCGAGACTGCTACTGAAACCCCTCATAGCGCTTCGCAAGAGATTACTGGCTGTGTGTAGTGACTGTGCTTCAGGAGGCAAATGCAGCAAGCCGGTTTGCACACTGCAAAAAAAAAAAAACACAGCCCTGCAGTGAATGAGCCATTTTCGCCCTCAAAACACACAGTCACTACACAACCGTCTGGGAGAAACTCTGCTTCTCTTTGCCCAGAGCGCGTGGGCAAACAGCGCGTTTGTTTTGTGTTTTTATTCACCTGGTGATGGTTTGTTTCTCTCCGAGTCTGAATAAAACCTTTGTTTTAGCTCCAAAAAGTGATCTTTCAGCTGTGTTCGTGCCCGGCTCCATCTCTCAGGTATCCCCAGTCACCAGTGAGGGGGAGGACCGGGAAGGGGGAAAGGGGAGGAATAGAGGGGGTGGGGTGGGGGGTGGTTGGGGAGATGACGGTGGAAGAGAGTGGGCTCTCTCGCAGTTGCTCACACTTTACAGTAAATCCCATGAAGGGTTTGGAGATGTCCTCACGGCATGAAAGGCATTGCACCAAATGTATTGCTTGTATTATTAATAATAACAATAATCTTCACATTTGGTACAGAGCCTTATCGCGTCTCGCCGGCGGGGGGGGGTGGGGTGGAGGCGGTGTCGTCTCAAAGGATTTACCGTTAAATGTAGTGACTGAAGAAAATAGCAGCAACTTCCCATCAGCACTGGTGTCAGATACCACAATTTATATAAAACCTTCCTTGTAAACCAGATTCAGCAAAACTGGATATAAGTATTGAGCAAAAGCACTTATATTGTTCCTCTTGCTCCCCTTCCAGCGACGTCACGCGTAGCAAGACTCAGATTAGCTTCCACAGGAATGATTACAGAACTTTCTACAAAAACACTTGTGCCAAAATCCCCCGAGGCTCTGACTCATAACCTGGCCATTCGCAGCCTGGCAATGGGTTAGCTTTTGATGAAGATCTGAAGAAAACTTTGCTGATGTATCAACCAGCTCACGGTGGGGGGTTTGGGGGGGGGTGGTGGAGTGGGTGGTGGGGGTGGAGGGGTGGGTGGTGGAGAGCACTGCTGCAGATGCCATCCTTCAGATGTGACTCTAAAAGTATTTGGGTGGATGTTAAACGATCCTGTTGGACACCAAGAAGGAAGTTTCTCTCCTCGCCAGTGTCCTGGCCAACTATCTGAGATCCAGGTTCAAGTCCTCTATCTCGCTGAGACTTCCGCTGCGATAGACAGCCTGACTTACATCAGCTCCAAGTATGGTTCATAATATTCCCCCCACACCCCCCCCCTCCCTTCCACCCCGGCTTTGGCACTTTGAGACGTCTCAAAGACGTGATGAGGTGTCATCTCAAATGCCGGGTTTATTACTGTTATGATAAGTGGTGACTGGGGGCACACGGGATATATCCTGTGTCTCACTCGCTCACACCATGTCACTGACTGAAATCAAATCCCCTCACACCTCGGTCCTGCTCTGCTCTCAGAGTTTGCACTGTGACTGGCATTTGGACAACAAGATGCTCCTTTTCACACTGATACACACACACACACACAGACACACATATACACTGACACGCACACACACTGACACGCACGCACACTGACATATACAGACACACATACATACACACACACACTGACACACACATGCACACTGACACACTGACAGACACACACACACAGATATACACAGACTGACACGCACAGACAGACATGCACTGATACACGCACACACACATACCGACACACAGACACACACTAACACACACAACAACAGCGACAACAAAATTACATTTGTAAAGCGCCTTTCACGGCGGGAGGATGGCCCAAGGCGCTGGACAGTCAGAGTTTCGGACCCGAGCTGGGGAGGGGGGGGGGGGGGGGTATCGGGGAGGGCGGAGGGCAGCGGGAGATGGGGGGGGGTGAGATGGGGAGATCGAAATCACGGTCAAAGAGGAGTGTCTTGAGATGGGTCTTGAAAGGAGACACACTGACACACACACACGGACACACACACATACAGACAAGACACCAAAATCCCAACCCACTGAGCAAACACTCTGCACCGCCTTCTCACATTAACCAGTGAGTTCCATTTGCTCACTCCGCACTGCGTCTCTATTCCATTTGTATGAACTTTTTTTTATATAAAGCTGCACAATTACAATTGAACTTTCACTGTATATATATATATATATAATTCCCCCTCCCATCCCCTCACCCCCCAAAACCCTCCCCGATAGAAATCATCTGGGCTTCTCTTGCCTAATACTTACCCATTTCGGAGTGTGTGAGCAGAAATGCCTCTCGCTTTACTCCATGCGCTAACTCTCCCTCTCGCTCTCTCTCTCTCTTCACCAGATACACATCAAACAGCACTAAATTTCCAAAGAACCAGCCCAGCCCAGCCTGGGCTCCACAACACGCCTCTCTCCCCGCCTCCTGTCTCTCAATACCACGTGGGACTTGTCGTATGTTTGTGCGTGTTTGTGTGTGTGGGGTGTGTGTGTGTGTGTGTGTGTGCGCGTGCGCACACGTGTCACAGCATACACACATCCCCCTCCTTCCCCAGTCCTGTGTGTGCGTTTCGGGGCAGGCGGGCGGGGGGGGGGAACACTCCCCCACCTCCCATCCCCCATTGATGATGATGTTGGTCACTCACTGCAAGACTCTGAGAGGAGGGACACAAACTGGCCACTAATACACAGTCACTACAGCCATGAAGTGAACAGCCAATTTCATCCCGAAGGGCTTGTCTACCAGGAGACCGCGTGGAAATCCCCGGTCTTTAACAGCCACGAGGGAAGCTCCACAACTGTTCCTCACTTTCCTTCCAAAGGACCTTGTTGGCCCGAACCTTTCTCCTGTGATCTACTTCCTCTTTTGTTGGAGAATGTGTCCAGGTCAACAACAACAACAATATTACATGCGTAAAGCACCTTTCACGTCGGGAGCACATCTGAAGGTGCTGAACTACTCGTGTTTCAGCTGGGGGTCGGGATCGGGGAGGTGGGGGGCGGGGGGGGGAAGGAGGGAGGAGGGTGGTCAAAGGCCGATAAGCAGTGAGTTTGCGTAGTCGAGCCTCGATGTAATGAAGGTGTGTACGAGGGTCTCGGTGGCCTGTGGTGTGAGATAGTGTAGGAGCCGGGATATGAGGTGGGGGGAAGGCAGAGCGGGTCATGGCGCAGATGTGGGGTAGAAAGGATAGTTGAGGGTCAAACAAGACCCCCGAGGTTCCAGACTGTCTCAGCGAGGTGGAGTGTGCAACCATGGATGGTGATGCTGTCAGCGCCTGAGGTGAGGAGGTGCTGACGGGAGCAAATCAGGAGAGCCTCGGTCTTGTTGACGTTCAACTGAAAAAGTTCACTCTCATCCAGAGCTCGATGTCTGACGGACATTCTGTCAGGACAGTGGGTCCTGAAGTCGAGGGTAGAGGCAGAGAGGTAGAATGGATGTGGAAGTTGACCCCATGTCTGCGGATAAGGGAGCATATAGTGGTCAACCCCATTGAAGGCAGCAGAGATGTCCAGGAGGACGAGGATACAGTGGAAGCCCTGGGTGCAGGTCAACAGCAAGAGAGGAACCAGCCCTGCAGCCGGTCACACACTGTCTTCTCACTTCTGGGACATGGTCTGGCTCACAGCCAATGAGGCCACAGCCCATCCCATGTTAATAATAATAATCCTTGCATTCAATACAGCGCCGAGAACCCCAGAGAACCTGCCAAACTTCACAGGGTTTTTACTATGAAGTGTAGTGACTTTGCGGCCTGTAGGTGAACGCAGCAGCCAATCTCCAGCTGATCCAGAAGAGAGAGTCCTAACCTGAGCCTTAATTGCTGAAGGCCAGGAATCAGTTGAGGACCCGACGCTGTGTTGATACTCTAACTACAGCGAGAGAAACACACCCCGGGATGCAATGGTTTCTGTGCTCCGGGTGGTGGGGGGGGGGAGTGGGTGGGGTGGGGGCGCTGGTTGGAGGGGGAAAGGGGGAGCGACTGGTTCAGGAGGGAGAGGCCGTGTTCGGCTAGCGAAGGTGAAAGTGAAGTTGTAGGAGACACAGAGGGTGTCGGAGAGAGGATGTAAAAATGACAAAGGGGATGTGAAATAGAGGCAAGCGGTTTAGAAGAATAAAGCACACAGCGTCCAGGATAGAGGGTTGTCTTCAGGTCAGAAAGTAATCTTTACATTCACTTTGGGAGGATATACCGCGAAGGGCAGCGACTGCGTATTTTATAGGCGAATGCGGCAGCTAATTTGCACAAACACGATGGGGAATGGGAATAGAGAGGTCCACTGAGAGAGAGAGTGGACACCAGTGCGGACACGATGGGGGAAAGAGCAGGGGATTGGGTTTGGAGTACAGAGCTCGATGCAGGAGATAAAAACCTGCATAGATACAGAGGACAAATGTCCTTTTTGTGGCTGTGAATTATCTTTCTTGGTTAGTAGCTCAGCATCAAGCGCCTCCTTGACGAAGCATTCTGCTTCTGTAGAAAAGGACCCAAGTTAAACATCGTCGGGCATCAGAGAAACCTGTGTGTTTGCTCCATAACCGGATACCAGAGGAAGTTAGCCGGGGGAGGGCGTTAGATATAGCTCGACAGCACAGGGGGCAATACTCAGAGAACTAGATATCGCAGCTTGTGTGTGTTTGTGCAAGTGTGTGAGTGATTGTGGACAGGAGTGAGCGTGTTTGTGTACAGGTGTGAGTGCGCGCGTATAGTGTATGTGGATATGAACGTACGGATATGTGTGCGTGTGTGTGAGTGTGAGCGCATGGATGAGCATGCGTGGAACTATAACCAGATAATGCGTGCGGTAACTTGGTGAGAAACTGCTTAAGTGGCCATCACTAGTGATGGTAAAGAACGGTGGACGGAGTTTACATCATTCCACACGCCACACGCCACCAAAATACACAGTCACGACACTCAGCCATGAAATCCTGTGAAGCGCTTTCAGAGACTCGATGGCGCGATGCCAAGTGTGAAGATTGTTGTTATTTTCCGTCGAGCTGTTTGCCGATCGGTCATTGAGGGGACAAACGGAGGCTTTAACCGTGACGGTGAGAAACCCAATAAAGCTGACTGACTCCTGGCTCCCGAGGGATCTTCACTCAGCTCCAATTATAAAACGGCCTGTTTGTCACTGTCAGTAATCTCATCGGAATAACAAATAATCCTTGCACTTGACATAGCGCCTTCTCACATGATTCTTGTTGCAAGGATTATTATCATGTCTTCGAGACGTCTCAACGTGCCTAACAGAGTAACGCGGCAGCCGATTGCGCACAGCAGCGTCCCCACAAACAGCCGTGGGTTGAGGGACCAAATTATTTTGCTTTATTTTGACGGGATTATTAGCCACCCCTGGAAAGCGATCGGCCGATCGACTAACAACCGGGTTCCTACTGACTGCTGGTAAACAGAGGCGCGTGTGCGTGTTTGTGTGGAGTAAGGAAACTTGCCCAGTGTTTCGCCCGGGAATCGAACCCGGGTCTCTCGCTTGCGAGGCGAATGCTCTAACCGCTCAGCTACAGGGATCCTCCGGAAATGCGAGGATTGCCAACGGGAGATGCGCTTCATCACGGGACTGAGCGCAGATACAGGCTTGTCGTTAACCACCCCCCCCCTCCACCCCCCACCCCTTGTTCTCTGCAAAGACGAATGGTTTGAAAGGTACACATTCCTCTCTCCGATCAGTCGACCTCCTGGCCGCAACGGCTCACGATTACCGCCGCGTTCGCACGCGGTTCGCACGTTGTTTCGCCCGCAAATTATACAGTCACCGCACCTTGCAGTATACTCTGCGAAGCGCTTTGAGGCGTCTCGAAGACGCGACCAGGCGCTACATCAAATGCAAGGATTATTATTATTATTATGAATGCTTGCACGCTGAAAACGATACACCTGGGTTAGTTAACACATGGTTTACACATGTATTATAGGCCTTGATATCTCCCCCCCACCCCACCCCACCGGCGACGCGACGTGAATTATATTTTGTCGGTTGGCTGCACGGGGGGGGTTTTCCCCTTCGCAGCCCGTGATGGGAGCCGCTGTGTGAATGATAGTGAAAGTGCACATCACAACCCAGGCTCAGCACTAACCTCTCGCTGGGGTTTCCTGTCCCAACCGCACACCACACTTTACCGTCACATAACGGACTCTTTCCAGTTTTTCCGGAAATTCAGCACATGCCTCACCCCTCCCCCCCCCCCCCACACACCCCCTCCCCCCACTCCAAGCCCGTTACACTGCCCCCCTCCCCAGCCCAACCCATTACACTGCCCCCTCCCCCCCCAGCCCCATTACACTGCACCCCTATCCCCCACCCCAGCCCATGACATTGCCTCCCCATTAGATTGCCCCCCGCATCCCATTACATTGCCCCTCAGAGCATTACACTGCCCCCCAGCCTATTGCACACCCCAGCCCATTACACTACCCCCTCAGCCTATTACACTGCCCACACACCCACCCCCCCCCCCCTCCCCAGCCCATTAGATTGCCCCTCCAGGCCATTACACTGTCCCCATCTCATTACACTGCAGCAACAACAACAACAACAATCCTAATGATGGTCGTCACTAAAGCCCAAATTTTGTGGTTGTGTGTGTTGTGTGTCTGTGGGTGAGTGTCTGCGGGTGAGTGGGAGTGTGTGTGAGAGAGAGTGTCTGTGGGTGAGTGGGAGCGTGTGTGGGAGTGTGTGTTTGATAGAGAGAGTGAGTCTGTGTGTGAGCGGAGGGAGGGAGGGAGTGTGCGTGTGAGTGTCTTCGTGTATGTGTGTGTGAGTAAGTTGTTGGTGAAGTTGTGTATTTCCAAAACAACATTTCGGTATCAAACAGATGCTTTCACATCCTACCCATCTCTGCCAATGAACCTCCTGCCCACCCGGTTACTTTGCACCTTGTGCCTTTTCTATGTGGGCAGTGAAAAGTAATTGCCGCACAATCTTGTTTCTCCCCCCCCCCTCGTGTGAGGACACTTACATCATTAGAAAACAATATATATATATATATATATACATATATACATGCACACACATACATACAATACAGTATAGATTAGATATTTGTGGAAATCAGTTAGTAAATATATTTACAAAGCTTCTCCACCCAAAATTCCCTCACCTCCTTTGTCCTAAAATGTAAGACTGCATAGTCCGTGCGGTAGGTCTCTCACTAACCCCATTCCGTCCCCTCACCCCCCTATGTACTGTGATCTGATCACATTCCCTTTCTCCCCTTGAGACGTGTAAGAGAGACCTGCATCAAGAGATGACCTGCTTCTGTTTGAGACAGCCTCTCCGCCAACACCATTCGGTGAAGGGCTTTGAGACGTCTCGAAGAAGACGTGATAAGGTGCTGTATCAAGTTCAAGGAAGTCTCTGGAAGGTCCCAACTTCCCCGCACCCCCCAACTCTCCCCCCCCACCCCTCACCACTAACCTTCTTCGCTTGCTTTCAATCCTCTGGCTCTGGGATGAATGACCCCCACAGCAAAGCTCGTGGCGTGGCCAGGGTGGGGTGGAGGGTGGGGGGGGGTGGGGAAGGTGTGGGGAGCCTGAAGTAGACCTGATTGTTACAGACGCCCAGAGACGAGAGCGCACCGATCACACCGGCCGTCGCTCTCAGCTCTCGTGGGTTGCGCGATCCAGCGGGTTCTGGTGCTCGAGATGAGGGGGAAACACTCGCTCAAACTGCAAACAGTATCGCACGGGTCCTTGGGGTATTTCAGTCAGGCTGCTCTCCACGTGTGCAAACCAGGTCAGTGTAAAACTGCAGCGTTGCTATAAAAAGGCAATTTCCATTGTATCGCTGCCTCGTTTATATTTGGCTGAATTCTGTTTTAATCCACTCACAGTCAACGAATACCCAGCACGAGAAGAGGAGAGGGGAGAGGAGGGGAGGCGAGGCGAGGGGAGGGGAGGGAGGGGAGGCGAGGGGAGTGGAGGCGAGGCGAGGGGAGCGGAGGCGAGGGGAGGGGAGCGGAGGGGAGGGGAGGGGAGCGGAGGCGAGGGGACACTTTCCATTTGGGATTTTGTCAAAGTGGAAACAGCAATTAACAAATCCACTTTTATGTTTTTAAACGCTGTCAGCACTCCTCCCTCCTTCTAGGTCAATGCTTAGAGATAATAGTCAAGCTGCCTCTGCACCAAGTCCACACTCCCAGGTCAGGGTTAGAGACCCAGTAAAGCTCCTCTATACTGTGCGTCCACACTCCCAGGTCAGGGTTAGAGACCCAGTAAAGCTCCTCCACACTGTGCGTCCACACTCCCAGGTCAGGGTTAGAGACCCAGTAAAGCTCTCTGGTTTCACAGGGCAGGTGGGAGTGTCAGGGCCTCATTTCACCTGCGGGCGCCAATCTGCACGACAACCGATGAGAACCCGAGAGGGGGGCCTGGGGTGGTGTTGGGGGGGGTGAGATGTCACATTACCCGTTGAGCTGCCTGAACAGCACCTTCTTACATCGTTGTTTCTGATCACATTTTAAATGGCACTTATTAACACATTGAGTGCCGAGTTCCTGGCTGCTTGCACCCCGATCTTCCCTCCTCCGCACACGCCCCCACCTCTTGTTTGACGCTGTTTCTTGGGCTACGGTATGAAACAGGAACCTCGAAACAGGAGGATGTCCTTCTGCCCATCCAGCCTTATTCCATGACCTTATTAGGGTCACAGCAGTTCCCATGTCTCCGCCACTCTCTACCCCTCTTAAGTGCAATGCAAGAAAACAGGTGCAGACAAGATGGGCCAAATGGCCTCTTCTATGCAATGGACTTCCTGCTGCCTGTACATACCACCCTTTATTAGGGAAAGCTCAGGACATTGAACTCACAGTCTTGGCTGGCTCCGCGCAGTGCTGGGGGTGGGGGAGCTCTGCTGCTTTCCTGGCGTCTCCGTCCTTCCGGGGGTGGTGGTGGGGTGGGGGGGGGGGGAGAGAGAGATAGAGAGAGGAGGTCAGAGAGGCAGGGCAGTGAGGGAGGTACAACGAGCAAAACTTCTGAGTGTGCAAAGGGGGTTGATTGATGCTAAAAGAGACTTGATGGTATCTGTCCCTTCCGGTCACCCCTTGAAGCGAGCAGCTTTGACGACATCTACAGTTAAAACACTCCTCCATTTTTGCTCAACTAGTGGGATGAATACATGAAATTTTTAAAAATTTGATTTCTTAAAACTGCCCTCGAGTTGTTTTTCTTCCCTCTCTCTCCCCCTCCCCCACACACCACGAAGGGGTTAACAGCGTAAAACAAAAACCACAGCAACTGTCCCATCAGTCATTCTGTCAAGAATTCGGTGTCCTGTAATGAGTCACCCACCCACCCAGTCATTTCCTACCCCTCGAGCACAGCTGGTCCTTGTGGCGAGTGAAAGCCTTTTCGGGATTTTAAGCACCTGCCGAGAGCATCTGCCGAGAGCCACCGGGCTGATCATTCCCTGGGTCAACAACAACAACAACAACAACGCCGCCGCCCTTCACACCAGGTAGCTCCTCGGGTGACTGCACAGCCTGGCACTGAGCAGNCCCCCCCGTTTACTGCAGGCTCGATGACCCGCTTTGTCTTTATCACCTCCTGCCTGTCTCTGTCCTCCCTGCAACGTTACTCACCGAGGTGCCCGCTGCCAGCCAACCCGCCTCCACAGACGGCGTGGGCACTAAACGGCACGGAACAAACTCCGGACGCTGACAGGCACCAGCCATTGATTGCGCGGAGGCTGCTTTGGTGTCTCCAACGTGAGACAGTTGCTGCTTTAAGGAGGTCAGAGCTTTAGCTAGGTCACACCGCACAGCGAATCATCTTCCCGCTCCACAAGATGCCTTTGACACACGTCGGAGAGGTTCTCGGGCCACCTCCGTCAAGTGCTATCGTAAGCAAATGCGGCAGAAACGTCCAGTCACAAATTAAATGAGCGATTCAGCCCGGCTGCCCTCCCCTCTCCTGTAAGTGCCACAGGATGTTTAACGTCCACCTCTTAACAGGGCACAGACCTAACGGTTTCATGTCTCTGCCAAAGAGATAACCTCAGACAACGCAGTCCCCCACCCCTAACCCCCCTCCCAACCAGCGCACCCCCACCGCCCTGAGAGAGCTCAAGTTCCAATTGATGCAATTCAATCTGAGTGATCTCTGAGCCAAAGGCCGGGCTGGTAAAGGCTTAATCTCAGCCGTGGGACAAGGAGATGGTCGACCAGGGTAAGGAATGACAAAAACAGAGAGGGCAAACCAGCCCTGTTTGTTCACGGGTAGTGCAGAGGGAGCTTTACACTGACTCTAACCCATGCTATCTCTGACCTGGAAGTGCGGACGGATTGTGTAGAGGAAACTTTACTCCGTATCTAACCAACACTGTAGTTTATAGTTACACACAGGTTTACAAGCAGAAATGATTCATACACTTACTGAAATTGCGCTACTTACTGTTGTTGTTCTGTGTCACCAATGTTTTTCCCTCCATCAAAGGGTTAAAAAATCCCAGACCACAAGCACTGCCCCATCAGTCATTGCGTTCCAGCCTTCGCTCCCTCTCTGAATCACCCCTAGCGCAGTCAGGGCAGAGTGGGCTGGGCAAGGCTGGGGCCAGGGCTGGGTTGAGGCAGGTCTGGGCAGGGCAGGGGGCAGGGCTGGGCATACTGGGTAGGGCTGGGGCACAGCCGGGCAGGGCAGAGGTGGCTGGGCAGGACTGAGCAGAGCTGGACGGGGCAGAGGTAGCTGGCAGGGCTGGGCAGGGCAGGGCAGAGGTGGCTGGGCAGGACTGAGCAGAGCTTGGCAGCTCATAGACAGGGCTGGGCTGGGGTAGGGCTGAGCAGAGCTGGGCAGGCAGAGGTGGCTGGGCAGACATGGACCAGTTGTCCTCTGGTTGGTTTTTCTGCGGATCAGCAAAGAGGACAATCCGTGTGCTGGAGGAAATATGCCCCGCGCCACACAATCAATAGTACAGCAATGAGGAGCCAAGTCTATACATCCTTCCGTCTACACGGTCTAAATCCTCATCAATCGCACCTACGCACTGTCCAGTCTAATTAATTACGCCGAACACTCTCAAAGTTCTCGAAAAAAGGAATGAATTTCAGAAATTATCCAAAATTCTGCACAGAGCCTGGAAGATTACAAGGCTCAGAGGATTCCAGGCCTCCAGGTCTGGGCAGAGTGATCTGTGACTATGAAAATGGGCAAAGGGTTCGTGCTAATTCAGTAGCGTATGAGGGGTCATGGGAACCTGGGTGAGAGATGGGTTGAAGAAGCTCCTTTTAGTCGGGTTGGTCTTCCACCAGGAATTTTGCCATTTCCGACAAGTTTGCGCTGAAACACAACAAAGCAGGGTTTTCCCTCTTTGAACTTGTAGCTCACTGAGCGAGCGAAGAGCCGGGTTGATGGATGCGGAACTGTCTTTCTTCTTACCGAGCAAATCAAAGGCTCAGAGATTGAAAAAACCAGGGCTTTGGAAAGTAAAACTGTGACATGTGTGGGAGGCACCAGCCTGCATCAGAGATAAAAACACGACACTGTGCCAAAGATAACATCAGATAACACACAACCTCAATGTTCACTTGCAACCCACTTCTGAATTTACTACGTCTTCTTTCACATTATTGCATCCGCTTCCTTATCACTCATTTCCACCTTTCGTTTCTTGTTATTAATGGGATGTTGAATATTCGGCATCTCTCTTGTGTACAAGAACTTTGTTTTTTCCACACACGTGTGTGTGTGTGTGTGTGTGCGCGCGCGCGTGTGCGTGCGCGTGTAACTATCATGAGACAAGCTGAGCCCATTATGGATAGTGCAAGCCGTGCAGAATTCTGGGCGGCTTGAATTGTATTAAATTTTACTGTTTAAAAGGAAATTTGCGTCGGTCTTTACTTGACCGCAGGCTCACACATTTAATTCATCCTCACAATAATACACTCCTGACAACTGGTCTCTCCGAAGGGCTCGACGACACGTTAACAACAACGCCAATTGCATTTATAGAGCGCCTTTCACGTCCCAAGGCGCTGGACAGTTAGGTCGGTACCCCCGAGCAGGGGGGTCAGGGTGAGGGAAGGAAGGGAGCGAGGAGGGGGCAGAGAGTCAAGCCGAAGGCACGGTTGTTAAGACATATGTATAAATCTTCGAGAAATAAATATGGTCAGGTTATTGACAACGGCGTGGCTTAAATTGGTAGTAACAAGTTAAAACAGGGTCGAGTTACCAGGAGTAACAAGACAAGGAGGTCGAACCATCACCTTTGCCCTTTCCCAAGACCTTCCACAAGCGATTCCCAGCAAATCCCCCCAGAACATCCTATGTCGGGGATCTCCCTTGGGCACTTGCCCACCCCCCCGTGCGGAGATATAATTGTGGCATTCCCTTTCTTGCTCCCGATGACTCCAGGTCAGAATTCTGAGCCAAAAGGGTCAAGTCTTGAGTTTGACCTCAGGCACTTATGAAGAACGTTCCGCCGTCCTCTACGAGACAGTATCTAACACTGAATTAATTAAATAAACAGCTGGAACATTCCATCCGGAGCAGCCCCCGGACTGTCTCGTGAGAGCCAACTTTCTACAGTTGAACGTCAACGATACCGAAGCTCTCCTGATTCGCTCCCATCAGCGCCTCCGTACCTCAGACGCTGACAGCATCACCATCCATGGTTGTACACTCCACCTCGCTGAGCCAGTCCCGAACCTTGGGGTCTTGTTTGACCCTCAACTATCCTTTCTACCACATTCGCGCCATGACCCGCTCTGCCTTCCCCCCCACCTCCACACCATTGCCCGGCTCCGACACCATCTCACACCGCACGCCCCCGAGACCCTCATACACACCTTCAGTACATCGAGGCTCGACTATGCAAACTCACTGCTTGTCGGCCTCCCCCACTCATCCCTCCACAGGGATCATCCAGAACCCTCTGTGTCCTCTCCCGCACCAGGCTCCGTGAGCCTATCACCCCCATCCTCATCCAACTCCACCGGCTTCCCATCACACAGAGCATACAGTTCAAGATCCTGGTCCTCACCTTCAAAGCTCCTCATGGTTTTGCTCCTCCCGACCTCTCCAACCTCCTAACCCCCTACCGCTCTGTTCCCTCCCTCTGCTCAGCGGGATCTGGTCTGCTTCACGTCCCCCGCCTGGCTCTCCCCACTATCGGCGGGCGGGTCTTCCGCCACTCTGCACACACCCTCTGGAACTCCATCGGGCAGTCCCTCCGTCTCGTCCCCTCCCTTGCCACCTTCAAGAACCATCTCAAGACCCTCTTCTTCGACTGTGCTGTGCTTTCGATCTCCCTGCTTCCCCCACCCTGGACTCCCCCCACACTGTGTGTGCATCGTCCTGGAGCTCAGCGGTTAGAGCACTCGCCTCACAAGCGAGAGACCTGGGTTCGATTCCCGGCCGGGAGTCAAACTTTGGGCAAGTTACCTTAACTCCCCACACACGCCTGATAATAATCCCTCAAGAAAAAAAAAACTATAATAAATTGGTCACTTCAACCCACGGCTGTTTGTGGGGACACTGCTGTCCGCAATGGGCCTGCCGCGTTTCGCTCACAAATTACACAGTCAATTCCCTTTACAGTGTATCCTGTGAAGCGCTTTGAGACGTCTCGAAGATGCAATAAGGCTCTGTATCAAATGCAATATTATTATTGGGGCTGTGTGTGTGTGTGCAGGGATAGTGGTGCAGAAGTGTTGTGTGTGCGGGTGTTGTGTGTGCGGGTGTGGGGGGTTCGTGTGTGTGCGGGGGGCTAGGGTGGGGAGGGGGCTGCGGTGTGTGCAAGGGTGGGGTGGGGGGACAGGGTTGCGCACAGGGGTGGCTTCATTGCCAGTGGTGCAATCACTGGCTGTCTTTACCAGATCGTGGGCACTTCCCTCCCTCCCCCCCCCCACCACCCCCTCCGCCCTCTGGTCTCACCACCTCACCTTTGTAACTGATGTTTGTGGGAGCTTCTTGGTCTCGTGGCTCCCCCTCACGGACATCTCCAGTAATGAGGGGAAGTGGGGTTGTTCAATCCCTGCCTCTCTCTCTCTCTCTCTCTCTCTGCCCCGGAGCAGGATCCGAACCGGCTCTGAGCCACGTGAAACAGTGGAAATAACACATGGCTCCGGACTGGGGCCGTTTTCAATCAGCCACAACCACCTCACGCCCGGAGGCACGTCCCGGAGACACCGTATAGCACACAACGCACGCGACGGGAGAAATAATGGAGCGGTTTGATTTTCCCCCACAACCTTCAGCAACTACACCCCTCACTTCTGGAACTCCCTCCTCCTTACCCACGGTCTTGCTTGCACACCCCATCTCTACCCACCTTTAAATCCCACCTATCCCTTCGACCGCCCCCCCCCCCACCACGCGCATTACCCCGCTCTGCGCCCAAAACTAACCCTCGTGGCAAAGCGCTCCGAGACATTATACTTGGGCCAAGGGATCTTTGCATAAGACGCAAATTGCTGCTTGGTTTGAGGTGTTGACCAAAAAAAAAAAAAAATGGTTACGCACAAATTTCCAACCCACATTCTTTGTTCAATCTATTTGTTTCCTTGACAGAAAAACTGACGAGAGAGAGAGAGAGAGAGACACAGAGGTGGTGGTGGGGTGGGGGGGGGGGGGGGGGGAAGGGGAGTGAAGAGAAAAGAGTTTCATTCTCAGAACAGCAAAACATTCATAATGTAAAAACCCTTCAAATTTCATCGGCCTTTTTGGAGAGTTCCAGGAACCGAAGTTTTGTGGTTTGAATGACGCATATGTACTTGTGAAAGTACAGTTATATTGCAGCAACTTTGAAGTGTTTTGACACTTGTTCGAAGCAGGACAGAAGAATTGTCCCATTCTGAGTTGAACGGGACACGATCAACTGCTCATTGCCGTTACTGTACTGACAATAAGCGGCTCTGACAGTAATTACCTTTTGATGCACTTCGACGCGATAAGTTCCTTATCGTTCAGGGGTTCAAGAGGATTGATAAAAGATATATGCGCGCGTGTGCGTGTGCGTGTGAGAGAGACAGAGCGAAATAGTTGGGGAGAAAACCTAACAATACGATGCGGTTCACAACTTATGTCGCTCCTTTCGCATTGAGGGGACATCCCAAAACGCCGCACAAGTCTGGGTGGGCAGGTGCAAAGCCCCGTTTATATGTAAATTGTGTTGCGTTGGGAAGCCTTCTGGTGTGAAAGGCGCCATACAGATTTAATTTCTTGTTGTCGTACGATAAGCCGAGGGCGGGGGAGGGAAAGATGACCGAAAGCCTGTCAAATTGCATTCGATTCTGACTACCGCGAGGGAAGTCTTTCCTTCCTCCCTCCCTGGAACAGGGGGGTTTTCGGCCCAAAATTGTTTGCGGTGTTCAAAAAAAAAAAGAACGGCTTGAAAAAAAAATATTTTTCTGACAACTTTCTCACTCTCGTATCTCATTCATTTCCGATAACAAGCGTTAAGAGTACGTCCAGCCCGACCCTGAGCGACGCTCCTCAACCCCCAAGCCTGCGCTTGGCTTGTTGGACAACGCGAGACGATTTACATTTGTACAGGGTCTTTCACATCCGGGGGGAACCTTCCGAAGCATTCGCATCGTGTTCCAACATCCAAGAGGATTGACCCCAGAGGCATTTTCTGTTAAGAAATTGTCCAAATTGGGCCCCGTAAACGCCCAGTGGTCCCTCTCCCCCCACTTTTTGTTTAGAACAGCTGCTTACAGGATGGCTTAACCTCATATCCTTATAGACTTTGTGTCAGAGAGACAAGTTTCCAATATCTGGGTTGGGGGGTGGGGCAGAGAAGGGAAAATCCCTGTCTAGATTCTTGTAAATACACCTGTGGTGCTTTGTGTAAATTGTCTCAGCGGAAGCTTTCAGACCTTTTATGGCCTCTCTCTTATTCGGGTTGAGATTGATGGTCCATTTCTCCGAATGATTTGAAGGCGTTGGTTTTGACTCAAGAACCTCGAAGCTGCCTTTCCTGGAACCAGGAGAAAATGCAACTCTGTGCAACTATTCGCTTCCTGTTCCAACCGCAGAGCAGATTAACGCCAACCCTGTGCCACCCAGCCTAACCACCATCAGTGCCACATAGCCTAACCACCACCAACACCCCATCTCCCTCCACCTCCTCCTCCTCTCACCACCACCACCACTATAACCCGCATGAAACCAACCACCTACTCTCTCAACCCCCAGCCCTACCCCTCTCCTTACCTCCCAGCTCCACCTCCTTGCCCGTCATCAGAAACTTCTCCCTCATGGGTACCATTCTCACCCCTTTAAAAGCAGCCGCCATCACTCCCATCCTTAAAAAGCCCTCCCTGGACCCATCCCTGCTCTCCAACTACCACCTCATCCCCTTTCCTCTCCAATGTCCTTGAATGAGCCATTGCTTCCCAGCTTCACTCCTTCCTCTCCCACCACTCCCTTCATGAACCCCTTCCAATCGGGTTTCTGTGCCGCCCACAACACAGAAACCGCCCTGATCCAAAGTGACATTCTGTCGATCTGCGACCGGGGCTCCCTCTGCCTCCTCGTCCTCTCTACTGCTTTCGACAGTCGACCACTCTATCCCCATCCACCGCCTCTCCTCTCACCTCAACAGTTGACCGTCAACAAGACCGAGGCTCTCCTGAATGGCTCCCGTCAGCGCCCCCACACCTCAAGCGCTGACAGCATCGCCACCCATGGTTGCACACTCCACCTTGCTAAGCCAGTCCCGAACCTTCGCGTCTCGTTTAACCCTCAACTATTCTTTCCATCCGTGCCATGACCCACTCTGCCTTCCCCCACCTCAAGCCAACATACTTCCGTCCCGCAGTTCAGAGTGAAATTCAGGAACCTCCTGAGAGAAGCGTCAGCTCAGGATATCACCCAGCGGCCCGGACCGGCAGGGATCTACAGAAAAACCGATCTGCTGAGAAAAACCGGGTGTTGACACCTTTATTGCAAAGCCACCTTTATTGATACCCAGTACAAAACAAAATTAACAAGCACAAGAGAAAGTGGCAGGGCAACGCGTATCTGCACTATGCAGAACTGTGAGCGATGAGGGACTTGTTTGAAAAGCGGCTTGCTGTTGACTAACCTGTTTTATTCTGTCAAGGGTGCTGGGGTGTAGCTGATTCCCACTGCTATCTCTGAACTCAGCCATCTACCATACACTTTGGAAATGATTTACACTTTGCGTGATTTCCCCCTCTTCCACCTGAAAATAAGACGCTCAGAAACAAAATGCTCGACTGTAAAACAACTGTTGACAGTGCAAGGCGCGACTTTTAATTTAAGGCTGTGGGGAAATCAGGGGATGGATCGAGATGGCAAAGGCGGGGTGTAGCTCAGTTACCCACCCACCCACACAGGCACACACAGACTCCCTCACAGAGCTCAGGGTAGCCACACGCTCGCCCAGTGAGAAGGTCCGTCACTCAACAACTGTGACGAGTCTCTGGGAAAAACACCCTGCGGACTGTGTGTGTAATGTCACAATGCAGCAGTAGATGGCCATTCCCACACTTGATGCAAAAATGGCCCCCACTAGGGGAGAGGGGGAATCTCTAGCCCTTTATTTCGGAGGCAAGCTTTTAAACTCCCACCGCAAGTCAATCAGCATAATCACAAAATCCAAGAGAAAGGAGGGGCTCAGGCCTGGGTTAGGGGGATAGAGGGGAGTAGTCCTGGGTTAGGTGGGAGGCAGAGGGGGACAGGCCTGGGTTAGTGAGGGGACAGAGGACCTCCTGTACCCACTAAGCGCGTAGAATATCTGTGAAGGATCTTTGCGAGGTATTAAACTGGGCCTTGCAATCAGTGCTAGGCCAAGCGTCCCCCTGAGGCTGACAATCCCATTACACGCTGGACAGTCAAACAAAACTAAATCCCAATGAGTTTTCCCCCCACGTGTTTACGGACATAAAACATGGCCCCGACATGCACACGGCAGAGGATACAAAAGGTCACACCCAGGAAATAGGGTTTCAATGGAAACAATAATCTCCTGTGGCTTTGGTCACACAGTGAATGAGAAGGTTGGAGGTTGCACCAGCCCCCCCCCCCGCCCCTCGTTCTTCCCTCCCCCTCGCATCCGAATGCCCCAAATAAACATCCCAGGCCCTTGACCCAGGCCGGCTGTAAAGAAAGAGTCTGTCACATTGATGCAGCACTGTTCCTGGAGGAGCAGGGAGCTGGACTCCCACTGGCCAGGCTCCATGCCCCCCCCCAAACCCCCTTCGAAGCTCTGCTCCTCTCCCACACCAGGCTCTGCCCTCCCCAGCCAGGATCCGTGCCCCACCCCCAACACCCACCTCAAGGCTCCACTCCCTCCCCACACCACATCAGGCTCCACACTCCCCAGCCAGGCTCTGCCCCCTGCCAGGCAGCGCCCCCACCCCACCCCCACCCCGGCTCCGGGCCATTAACCGCTCAGCAACTCCACGTAGTTGGCCGGGAACATCCCGAAGCTGCCGTCGCGGCCAAAGCCGCGCCACCAGCCCTCGTCAATCATCTCGATGTTGGTGATGATGTCGTCGGGGTCAAAGGAGATCTCGGTGTCATCGGCTGCCAACGGGGAAACACAGGGAGTCAGGGCCGGGGAGCCAGTGGAGGCTGGCGAGGGCTGGGGTGATGGGGTTTAGTGTGTGTGATAGGGAGCCAGTGGAGCCTGGCGAGGTCTGGGGTGATGGGGAACAGAGATTTGTGGAGGTGAGAATCTGGGCGGCGGAGTTCTGAATGAAGTGTATTTAGTATTTAGTGGAGCTGGGGAGGGCAGCGAGGAGGAGGGTTGGAATAGTCCAGCCGGGAAGTGACGAAGGAGTGGACGAGGGTTTTGGCTGTTGTGGGGCGGAGGCGGGTAAAAAAGCATTCCTGGTCAGGGAACGGAGGTGGGGGAGAAAGGAAGTTGACTCCTGAATTGCGCATAGGTTCGGAGAGCCTGAGGGAGAGCCAGGGGAGGTTGAGGAGTTCAGACCCGGGAAGACGTTGACGGGAGTGTATGGCTTCTGTCTTGCTGACATTCAGCTGCAGGAAATTTGCGCTCATTCAGGCCTTGATGTCCATCAGACAAGCTGACAGGACATCAGTGGACTGGGGAAGTAAATTTGAGTGACGTCATCTGCATACACGTTGAAATTGACCCCATGTCTGCAGGTGGCATCGCTGGGAGGGAGCATAATATAGATGAGGAAAAGAAGGGGGACAGGGATGGAGCTTTGGGGTACCCCACAGGTGACCGGGGTGGTGTTGGTGGGGGCGAGAGGAAAAAATATTGGCCGAGATGAAATGCTGGTGGTTGGTTAAGCAGGACTTGAAACAAACACAAAAAAAAGGCAGGGGTGCACAAGGGGAGGGGTGATAGGGGTGTAGAAGGGTAGAAGGATGCACGGGGGGGTGGGGGAACGAGAGAAGGAACAGTGTGAATGGGGAGATGCTGAGAATCACTGGTACCTACCAGCTTGGTAATCATACAGCGCCCGGGCACACAGCCCTTTGTCGTTCACCTGCTCCACCTGGGCAGATGTGGTGTTTATGCCGTCCGCAGTCACCTCTCCCCCAACCTGAGGGGAAGGTGGACAGATATGTGAGCTCTGTGTGCCCGGACATACAGTATGTTACAATCACCCCCTCCAGTGCATGAGTGTGTGTGAGTGAGAGTGCGTGTGCCTGTGAGTCTGAGTGTCTGTGTGAGAGTGAGTGTGTGTGCGAGAGTGTGTGAGAGAGGCAAGACCGTAACTCATGTCAAAAATATTTGAGATTAAACGTGGATCGGGTCATGTGGGGTGGAGGATTTTATTACTGTTTTATTACTAATTTACTTACCCTGATCTTTACTCCCCGCAGACAGGTGAAGGAGTGAAAGATGCCAGAAAAGGAATATGTGCCAATCACGTGAGCACGATTGCCAACTTCTTAAAGGTAAGCTGCGTTCGTCTCCTCCCAATTATTTTGATCTACCAGACCAAATATGGTCCAGTAGTTCTACTCCCAAACGAAGCACAGGTTACTGAGCCCATTGGAATTACATTTTCCAGTTTGACTCTGGGACCTCGCTTTGCCTGGAACTGAAGTGGAACTGAAGCCTCCTCTGTCTGGCAGTGAAAACTGTGTGAAGCGAATGTCAGCATGTTTTGCTCAATCTCACAGTCAGCATCAAGTTGCCTCTGTGACCGGTTGATGTGTAAAGGCGCTGACGGGTGTAGCACAGCAGTGACAGGCGCTGGGTTAGGTGTCTGGCTCAGTGCTGGTCCAACAAGCTGGGGGCGGGGGCTGCTGTGTAGAAGCGGTAGTTATTATAATAATAATCCTTACGTTTGCTACAGCGCCTTTCACGTCAGGTGATCATCTCAAAGCGCTTCACATGTTTTCACTGTAACGTGTAGTGACTGTGCGGGTCATAGGAACCGCAGCAGCAGCCAATTTGCGCAGAGCAACGCCTCTGTTATGGTGGATTTACACTTGTGTGGGCTAACACCTAAAAAGACTCGGCAGAGACAGAAAGCTGATCCTCCACAGGTCAGGGAACCACCTTAGCCTGGTGAGGATCGGGGGGAGAGAGAGAGAGAGAGAGAGCGATCAGGCTGTGGGATTGTAGAGGAGGCTGGAATTCTGTAGAAGTGCCGCTGTGTGAAGCAGAGGGATCAGGCTGAGGTGGATATCACTGACAGCCGTGACTCTCCTGCCCTCCAGGGAGCCCACGTGACCATTAACGCCCGGGGCGACGAGGATGTGGAGCCTGAGGTCATCATGGATAAAGTCGGCAAAGCCTCAGGGGCCAACTACAACTTCCACAAGGAGTCGTCTCGCTTCCAGGACACAGGCCCACAAGCTCCTGTGGTGAGTTCCAGCTAGTGCTGTGTGTGTGTGGGGAACCCTAACAGCAGCTTCCAGCAAAGAAACCCACTCCCCCGCACCCCGCCCTTCCTTGTCCCAGCGCTCCACTCGAGCACCAGCCTGGACTGCGAGCTCCCAAGTCCTGACGTGCAGATTGAGCCAATAACCTTCTTGAGCCGGACTGGTTGGTGAGGTGCTGAGCATCTCAGGCCTCTTCTGAGAGCTGCTCACACCAAGGGGTCAGATGTTTGCTTGGGTGGGGGGTGAAGAGCAGGTGGAGGTCACTTTGGGATTGTGAGTTTTGGTGGGTTGCTGCGCTGTGAGCTGTGGAGATGGCCTCACTGTTTGCTCTCCTTTGTTTCAGGGCTCGGTCTATCAGAAAGTGAACGCCATGTCTGAAATCCACAAAACTAACAAAGACAGCTTCTGGGCACAGCAGGAGGTAAGGTCAGGCCAAAGGGAGTGGTTTCAGAGGGTGTCTCACTGTGTACTGTTAGTTTCTCTCTCTCCCCTCTCTCTGTCTATCTATCTCTCCTCTCTCTCTCTCTCCCCTCTCGCTCTCTGTCACTCTCTACCCCCACTCTCTCCCTCTCTCTCTCCCTGTCTATCTCTCTCCCCCTCCTCTCTCTTCCCTGTCCCCGCTCCTCTCTTTTGCGACCTTCCTCCCTCATTCTCTCTCTCTCTCTCTCGCTGGCTCTCTGTTGCTAGTCGATTGGGTATGGAGGAAAATGGCAGCTAAATAGGACTGAAAACATTGCTGGTAAAGGGGCCGGCACAGGCTGCACGCACGCATGCACGCACCACACACACACACTCGCAGTGATCGCTTAGAATTCGAAGTTAGCACAGCAGACACCAGACGCTGCCCTTGACCGGTCCATTGTAACGCACACCCTGCCTTGGGAAGGTGACCATTTCAGGCCGGGGCTGACCTCATACAGTAAACTTCCTAAAAGTTCCTAAAACTTCTGCTTGTTTAATTTATGAACTTTTCTAGTTCCTCTCTAAAACTCTTTGCAGTTCCCTGTTCCTGCACCATATAAAGATTCCCCTGCTCGGCCTCTTGTTCCTGTATTGTAGCTGCGTTTACTCAACCCCACTCTTTCCCACCCCCCACACACACACACACTTACGTACATAGAAACACACTCACGTACAGACACACACTTACATACGTATACACATATATATATATATACACACGCAATTAATATATACAGACTCACACCTATACACACACACACACTTCCCCATTTTTCCTGGCAGAAAAAAAACAATGTAATGTAATCTTCCAAACCCTTCAATACATTATAGGGCATGTTGGGAGAATGTTCCCAAGCGTTAGCACTGCAGACTGGATACCTGAGCTGGGGTTGGGATCCGAGGTGAGGTGGGGAAAGACCGAAAGCGCAGGGTAAAAATTGGCTGCCACATTCATCCACAAAAAAAAACACAGCGATTTAATGTAAAATCTTGCCAAGCGCCATCAGAGGTCCTCCCAACTTCATTATTATTATTGTTACAATTCTGATGTTTGGGAACCGAGCTCCCGATTAACCACAAGATCTTCTCGAGGCAGAAAGATGAGGTGGTCCGGCGTGGCGACGAGAAGAAGAAAGCGGCTTTGGAACAGGAACGTTTGGAGAGGGAGCGGAAGGACAGGGAGCAGAAGGAGAACGAGAATCGGGAGCTCAAGTTCAAGGAAAGGTCCAGTCAGATCGAAGCCCAAAAGTGAGTCCACGTGCTACATGGTTTGTGCTCCCTACACAGCACTGGAGGAGAGGACTGAGAATTATCTTTGAGCGCATACGTGTTTGAAAACGTATCGGCACTGTGCTGGGGAGACTCATTAGTAGCCGGCCAGTAATCCCACAGCTCACTTTACACTTATAAGGTGTAGTGACTGTTTTTTTGTGTGTCAGCCTGGCTCAGTGATAGCGCCATCGCCTCTCGAGTCAGTAGGTTGTGGGTTCAAGTGAATTGAAGGGAGTTTCGCCCTGTGTCCTGGCCAACAATCCCCCAAATAAAAAAAAATACGGTCACTCAATCCATGACTGTTTTGTGTGCACAATTGGCTGCTGCGTTTCGCCTACAAAATGCATAGTCTGTCCTCTTTATAGTCTATTTATTCTGTGAAGCGCTTTGAGACGTCTTGATGATGTGACAGGGCGCAATATCAAACGCAAGGAGCATTATTATTATTTTGTCAGCAGCCAGTTTGCGCACGTCGTCGCCACAGCCACACAAGGTGAAGTCTGATTAATCCTGACTCTTGTGTTTTAGGCAGTTCCAGAAAAAACAAGACAGTCAAAGCCGGGAGCATGAGAAACAGCGCTGGGTAAGTGTGGCTCACATTGACCTCGGGCAGGGTTGGGGGAAGGGGTTTAGTGGGACACATAAGCTCAGACCCTGCTCTTCCTAAATGCCAGAAGCTTTCCTGTCGTCCCAGATTACAGAACACCCATAGGCCTAGCTACATTAGGGGCGGGTGGCCAGGATAACCCATCCACCCATGGCCTGGTCAGATTGTAGGCTGTTGTTGTCTAATTGGACCCACCCAACCTTTGACTAACCTTTTATTCTTTATATTCTAACAAAATACCTTAGGGTTCCCTTTTATGTTACCCGCTAATCTTTTCTCATACAATCCCTTTGCCCCTCTTATTTCCTGTTTCAGTCTCCTCTGTACTTTCTATATTCTATTTGATTATCTTCTATCCCAATGACTCTCCCATCCTCCTCACCACTATCTCGCAGATGAAGACCAACCAGTTGCTGGTCACCCAACTCCCCCTTCTCTCCCCGCTGCTGGCCGACACAGTCAACAGTCGCTCTCCTCAGGTTCTGTTCCTCTCCCCCATAAAACCGCTGCCTTCACTCCTCTCCTCAAAAAATCCACCCTTCATCCTTCCAACTTCACAAATTACCGACCCATTTCCAACCTGCCCTTCCTAGTGAAGCTCTGGAACATGTTGTCGCTAACCGGCTTTGCTCCCACCTCTCCCTCCTCGAGACCCTCCAGTGTAATTTCCGGCCTGTCCAAAGCACAGAGGTGTCTGTGTCTGTGTTTCCTGTTGGTGCCTGTGTTTCCCGTTTATAATGTTGTCGCTGTGGCTTCGCACCTTATCTTTCAGGAGGAACAGGAGAAGGAGCATCAGGCTATAATGAAGAAAGGCATCAAGAGAAGTGAATCCATTGAGAAGGCCACGGTAACAAGACTCTTCCTTTTTTTTCCCCCACCCCGACATTCCCCAACTCCGACCTCAGGCAGAGCGCTGTGTTTCTCTGTGCAGGGAGGTGGGTGGTGCTGTGTTACTATGTGTGTGTGTCAATGTTAATATAAATACCGAGGCGTGTTTATTCCTCTACAGGAGGCAGCATCTGTTATCTCCCAGAGATCATCGAATCCCAGGAACCTGTTCCAGGATCGGGAACGGAGCAGGCCTGGAGACGCTTCACTTGCTGCCAACCATCAGCCAGGTAACGAGAGCAAGACCTGGGGGAGAGGGAGAGGGGAGAACGAGCTCAGCTCAGCAGTGAGCACCTGAGCTGTCTGTAAATGTCTAGGATCTGCTGCTCTTGTGGGTGACAGTATGTGAGGTGTTGAGAAGTCTCCCTCGATCGGCTGTGGGTGACGGCCTCCGACACTGGCTTCCCCTGGTGCTGAGGGCTTTCGTGGTGGCGATTCATACTTCGTGTTAACAGTAATAATCCTTGCATTTGATATAGTGCATTGTCCCATCGTCGAGACGTCACTAAGCTCTTCCCAGGATATATACCGTAAAGTGGTACGTGCGAGCATGCGTTTTGCGGCTGACGTTAAAGGGTTCACGTAGCAACGCTCAGGGTGTCTGTTCATTGCTCATGTCACAGCCGGCTTCAGTGTTACCAGAATAGTGCTCTGTGGGCGTGAGCGTGGGCTTCTGCACTGGCTGTGGATGTGCGAGCCTGCCTCTGGGAGGGAGAGTCTGGCTTTACGCCGTTTGTAATTATAAATAGCAAACCAGAAGCAGAAGCGTGAGATTGGGTTGCAGTTCGCACATCGTGCGGCCGGCACTTTTCAGGAAGATGGGCCGGCAAATCGGCAGCATCGGGGACCGTCAATGTATCTTGCTGCCTGCCTGTGTGTGTGTTGCTGCCTGCCTGTGTGTGTGTGTTGCTGCCTGTCTGTGTGTGTGTGTATGTGTTGCTGCCTGCCTGTGTGTGTGTGTGTTGCTGCCTGCCTGTGTGTGTGTGTTGCTGCCTGCCTGTGTGTGTGTGTGTGTGTTGCTGCCTGCCTGCCTGTGTGTGTATGTGTTGCTGCCTGCCTGCCTATGTGTGTTGCTGCCTGCCAGTGTGTATGGCTGCCTGCCTGTGCGTGCATGTGTTGCTGCCTGCCTGTATGTGTGTGTTTTGCTGCCTGCCTGCGTGAGCGCGTGTGTTGCTACATGAGTGAGTGTGCGTGCGTTGCCTGTGTGTGTGTGTGTGCGTGTGCGTGCACGTGTGTTGCTGCCTGTGTGTTGCTTGCCATGTTTTATCATTGCTTTTCCTGCCAGGGAAGCTGAGGAGCCCATTCCTGCAGTCACAGCTCAGCCAGCCCGAGCCCCCTCCCTCTCCGCCCCGCAAGGCTGTGCAGCCAGAGGCTAAAGGTTGGCAAGTCCTCGTGTGGGGCGAGTGCATGCTGTGGTTGTGGGCTGTGGTTTGGGGGCCGTCGAGCTTGTAATTCACCGCCCGCAAAATTTCATTGGGGGGCGGTGGTGGGGAGGGGGAAGTATCCCCAAAAGTAATTTCAATCTCGGTCAACAGCGGCAGAGAGGCCCGAGGTACAGGAGGATCCTCAGCCACAAGCCGAGGTGACGGGTAAGTCACAATCCCGCCCGTATTCACAATAATAATAATAATAATCCTCGTGCCTTCTCACGGCTTCAAGCCCCTCACAGGAGTTTACTGTGAAGTGTAGTGACTCTGCGCACAGTGCAGACTGTGTGTACCGCGCGCACCCAGCCTCTAAACACACCAGCCTCGTCATCGCTGGGAGCTCCCTCAATCAGACAGCATAACCATCACTCCCCTCCTCCCCCAGACACACATTCCACCCCCCCCCAGCACACCAACCTCCACACCACCTGCGCAAAGCCTCCCCCCCCACCTCTTGAACACCATTTGCTGTTTTCTCTCCCGCAGATGAGAAGGACGGAGACGAGGATGATCACAACTGGAAGTTGCACCATTCCGAAACGCTGGAGCACGAGGACCTGTACCAGGAACCACAGGAGGATATTTATCAGGATCCTGAGCAGGGATGTGAAGATCCGTCAACAGTAAGTGACTGTCAGCTCAGGGTCTCTATATGTCGTCGTCCCCCCACTTCCACCAGCGCTGTGTTCCTGTAGCCGACGGCATCTTTCAGACAGTGAGAGGAATTGACAGGTTACTTACTGAATCTCACACG